>NC_142805.1:61876270-62176270 GCF_049724085.1 Artemia sp. Qi Xiang Cuo
TCTTTTGGTACTTTGCATAAAAACCAGACAGATGCAATATGCTATTGCAAATATTGCAATATACACAGTTCTTCATATGTTGACAAAAAAAGCATCGTCTTTATGAAATGAGTTTAAATCATTTTGAATGCAGTTCCCAATTGCTATTTCTTACATCATTCGTAGTCAAGAATTTTATTTTCAAGTTGAATAGAATTATAGAACGTATTCACTACTATATAGCTTCAGCCTTTTGTTGGATTTTGAAATTGACAGCGTACAGATTGTTTCTACAGCTGAATTGTAAGTTTGCAGATTTTTTTTTGCTGTTTTTAGATCAGATTCTCTTAATGTTTAATACTCAATTATTGAAAGCTTGATAGAAAATACAATATTCTTTCTGGAAAATTTTTACCCCCTCCCCCCACCAAAAAAAAAACAGCCTTCAGTTGAGACAAAATTTAGCTATAGACTAAGCTACGTACAAGGTTGAGGAATTAAAGATTGAACCAGAAGTTACCCCAAAAATATGATTCATAAATAAATTGTAAATTATTGCCTATAGGGGAGGAAGATAGGGGGCTATCATTTTAAAATGATAATACCTCATTTTTTCATTGAAAGCAGGGATGCCAAAAAGATAATTATGTTTTTCATTTAAAGTGGAGACAGAAAAATGATATCAAATTCCCTGGGAAACCATTGAAATATTTTGAAAGACCCAGGGCCCCCCATTAGGACTTGTTCATTGTCTTGCATATTTTGCAATTTCTCATAGGCTACTGGCCTTATTTGGCTTTTTTGTGTTCTCCCTTTTAATTCGATTCTTTGTATCTTATGGAATGCCATGGCGAATCTATCGCTCTGTTTTCCAATAATTTGAGGTATATCTGAATAATTTTGACAATTTTGTTGCTGTCTTTGTACCCCTTTACTCATACCCTCAATTTTTTTCAAGGAACACTAAGCTGTTTAACGTTATTTTGCGTGCTTGTTTGAACCATATAGTGACCTTGTTAATTATTAAGTAAATTATTTTTCTAATGAAAGCTGAGACGGTATCCTATCAAGGTGGTACCCAGAGGGAGGGGGGTATTATATTTAAATGCTAATAGCTCGAAATATTATTTATTGAAAGCAGGGATCCCAAAAAGTTGATTTTTTTTATTTAAAGCAGAGACGGCATCCTATCAAGGTGGTATCCAGGGGAGGGGGTATTGAGCTATCATATTTAAATGATAAGACCCTGATTTTTTTTTAAAGCAGGGGTGCCAATAAGTTAATTTTTTTTTATTTAAAGCAGAGATGGTATCCAGAAGGGGGGCATAGGGCGTTATTATATTTAAGTGATAGTACCTTGATTTTTTTTTTATTGAAAGCAGGGATGCCAAAAAGTTGACAAAATTGACAAGATTTTCGTGAGTTATGCATGATACAGCACTTGCATGGTTTTATCGTCCAAAGGGAAAGGGACATATGCGTCCAATCCGGTTTTTTTTCCTGTTGATGAAACGGGTTTACTTTGAAAACATTCATTCATATGTACCAGGCAGATTCACACTAAAACGAATTGGTGTGACGAAAGCGATATCGACATCCCCACCTAACGTGGCGCTCGCGTAACAATGGCGCCCTTGGTCCAGTGCCCAAGTTACATTAAAAGGCCAGGTCATAATAAAAGCTTTCAATTTGGGAGGTTCAAGGAGGAGTCTTTGACAGTCTTATGACCTCAGGGTACTAGATGTTGCAACGTTCTTACGTATCTACAGTGGTTTAGAAAATTTGATCACCCACAAATGATTACCAAAAATATGCACAAATGTAACATTTGAAATACTATAACGCTTTTTTCAAAGCTTTGAAGAAAAGCAAAAAAGTCTAAATACCCCTAACTATGCTTGACAGCTATTTTAAAAAGAAACTCTTTGGAGATTTTCATGGAAATGACCATAGCAGAAGCTTTGAGCCTGGGTGGGGATCAAAGAGGAGTCCTTGAGTATTCTGACCACAGGTGACTTATTGTTGCAACTTTCTTAAATTTAGTAATTCCTGCGAGCACTTGGAAATTAAAGCTTAAACTCAATAGCTGATATTAAGTGTCCTAACATTTGGCTTGGATTAAAAGTGACGAACTAGGATAAACATTTCAACATCTTCCTGGAGCTACTTCAGTCTGCATATTATTTCATTTAATTACACTTAAAATGGATGAGATTTTCATTTTTTAACCTAAGAAAATAGCTGGTACTTCATTTTTCTTCATAGCCAATAAACTATTAAGTGTTTTTTGTGTCATTGTAATTGAAGTGTTCTCATGTGAAGTGTTCATCATGTATTTTTTCAATATGATAAATTTATTCCTTTTAGATACAGTTTATAATTTGACCGATATTAGGTATTTATGAGTTTATAATTTGGAATGAATCCCCAAAAGAAAAAATTAATGATATCCAAAGGAGCAGCCAAAAGCGATAAAAAAGCAGCAGTTCAGCCTTAGCCTACATGACATATATTCTATAAAGAAGCCAAAAAAAAACTTTAAAATGCATTTTTAAAAAATTGTAATTAAAAACCAGTTTTTAATGCAAGAAGGCTTCTTAGGAATCCAAAAGAGCAAAAAAAAACAATCAATATCAAAGTCGCCTATTTCAAATGTTTTAAATTTGACAAAACAAATATAGGCAGAGGGCATTATGAAAAAATTAAGCTTCTAAGTTCAAAGTTATATTCAAAGTTTTTACCCAGATAACTGACGAATTTTGTGATATGGTATTTGAAGTTTTATATGCAGTAATGCTCAATGAAAAAAACTACTAATTTTGATAATTATTTATGTTAAGAATACATAGCTAATAGATACTTCAACTAATCATATTAGTTTTTCTGAATAGCCTATACTAATTGTTTTACTTGCAAATCCAATTCTAAGTCCTTTACAAGCCCTCAAAGATGATACCCTTTGCTCTTATTTTAAATAACCTATTGCTTATACACCTCTGTTAGCTCCACTCTTGTTAAAACTGGTTTGTCTGTAAATTGAATTGGTGGTGACAAAATTAAGAATCAATAAACTTATGGGAAATATATAATATGGGCTATATATTTGGGTAAAATTGGAAAGGTTTGGTGAAAATTAAATTCTTGAGCAAAGTGATCAATATTTTCAGAAAGAGCATGAAAAAGGCATCAAGGGGTATTTTTACTTTATTTGTACATCAGAAATGTAACCTGATCCATATTTAATCACCATTCTTACTTCATTGTATGCAAAAAAAATTGTTAATAAACTGAACACAAAGGTGCTTCCACTGTCTCCCCTCCCTAATATGCAAATACATAGCCCAAATTAAATATTTCCAAAGGATTTTCCAATTCACCACTCTGTTTCTAACCCATGTAACCTCTGTTTCACTACCTAGTGCAAATATGACAGGCACCAACTCTTTCTTACGACAATTAAAGACGACCACCTCGCTTTTGCTTGAGTTGAATTCTAGGCCTATGTTAGCATATTCATTAGACAAAACTCTGAAATTACTCTCTATGCCACTGACGGATCTACTCAGATTTAAAATGTCATCGGCATAATTAACAAGAGACAAATCAATTCCACGAAAAATAAAGCACGTTTTCACCATCTTCTGAGTCTCGATGATACTGTTATTATAAAGAGGGAGTGATGATAAAGCCCCTTGGCGAATGCTTTTTCGTACTGGTACGAGGAAATCGGATACTGTCGGGCTCTGGTTTTTTAGTACCCTTACTCTAACCTTCAACTTAAAATACATGTTCCTGTAAGTAGCAATTATAGATCTGTCAAGACCTCTCTTAAACGCAGAGACAAGCAGTTGTGCATGGATACCCGAATAAAACGCTCCGCGGACGTCGTGGCCTGCAAGTACCATGGTTTCTTGTTTAGCATCTGCATCCAACAAAACATTAGACAATAGGCTATGCACGTGCTCGCGGCTAATATTTCTCTTGAAACCGAACTGCGAATCTGGTGTACTACAAACAAACTTTATCTCCTCAATAACTAATAACTCCATCAATTTACAAAAAACGGGAGCAACGGTAATCGGGCGGTAGGAACAACATTCAGATGGGTCTTTACCTTTCTTGATGACAGGGGTGATTTCACCAGTACAAAAAAATATCTGGCACTAGACCGCAACTAAAAATCATTTGGAACATAAGTGCTAGATGTACTGTTAACAGTTCACTACCGAGAATCAGATGCATACCACAGCTATTATCTACTCCTTTAGAGTACTTCTTTTTTAGTTTACGGATAGACGAACGAACATTCGACACACTCACTACGTGGCCGAGGTCTGGTTCCAAAGATTCTAAACAGAGATCAAGATCTCTCTCAAACTTGCACTCCAATTCAGGATCAGGTGCAGCAAATTCGCTCGTGAAATAACTATTCAATTTACTTTCACTAAGGGCGGATTCGTTACTGAGCGCTTCTGCAGATCGATTCTTCTTGATGAATTTCCAAATTTTATTTGGATCGACTCGTAGCGACTCACTGTTTTCATCAATCACACAAGAGCGGTGCACGGCGAGACATTTGGAGAACTGCCGCTTTGTACACAATCGAACACTGTTTACAACGTCTTGTTTAGGACGGCCCGAATCAATCCACACACTATAACACATTTTAGCTTGTTGACACGCATTAACCAAAGCTGGGTTTTCCGACCATCCTGGAACTTCTGACCCAATTCTCACTTTGCGAATAAGAACCGTGTTTTTTTCTGCACAGCGCAAGGCGTGAGTTAATTTCACTACAGTAGATATTTAGAAGTATTTGTTTCTCATCACCCCCGCATTCAGTTAAGCTTATTGTAGTTATTGCAATAACTTATTGGAATTAGCAATAACTTATTGTATTATCGTATTAAAATGAACGCTGTTTCTTCATTTGCGCGAGGAATTTAAAAGTTAAAAAAATGGAAACGAACAACTTCATTATTCAGGCTGCCCTTGATGTTTTTCAAAATATAATGAGTTGTGAGGAATCTTCTGAAAATGAAAGTGATCCAGAGTCAATAGTACATGAGAGTACTTTGTTTAGGGTTTGTATTTACAACCTGAAGGTTAACTATAGCCTAGTTGTGGTTTGATCTTTGTCTAGGGCTAGCTTGGAATACCACCAGATGGCTAATTTGACAGTGTGTATATATACAAATCTTTAAATTAGCCAACCAGTATTTTAAGCCTAGGAGTCCAGCTGGACTAAAGGAAACATATTAGAAAACAATTCTTACTCCAAAATATGTAGAATAACCCTAGTTAACACATTTTGCAAGGGGAGAGCCTTTATCTTCACTTCTTTGCTTATTTTTCCAGTTTTTCTAAGAAATCGACGAATTTCTTTGAGCCTATATATTCACAGAATACATACCCCCACCCCCCTACTGTGTAAATATATACCTAGAATTGCATCCTCAATCTAAATATAACATCCATTTGCATCACAAATGAACTTTACTCCCATATTAGCCATGTGGTGGATGTCTGGCTAGCTTAAGTTGCAGCTATTGATGCAACCATGTTTTATTTTTTATATAAGCCTAGAGTTGTACTAGTTCACAAGGAAACATGTTAAGAAAATAATTCTTACTTCATAATATGCAGAATAATCCTAGTTAGCATATTTTGCAGGGGGAGAACTTTTATCTTCATTTCTTTCACCATTCTACCATTTAAAAAAAACAGAATTCTGAAAAATAAACATGGACCCAACTGTATTTTCCCTTTTTTAAATGATCTATATATGTGATTAAACAAAATCAGTGCCATCTAATTATTTTTCACAAAGCATAGGCTATTAATAGACAAATACTGATAAACTAGGTTAAGTTAGGGTTAGGTTTGATGGTAAATATTTACCAAATCATATTATTGAGTTACAACTAAATTGAATATCCCACTCAATGACTTTTTTTATGCTATTTACAAATATAATAATAATTTTTTTTGGAAATGAATTTCAG
Organism: Artemia sp. Qi Xiang Cuo; assembly: GCF_049724085.1. Taxonomy (NCBI): domain Eukaryota; kingdom Metazoa; phylum Arthropoda; class Branchiopoda; order Anostraca; family Artemiidae; genus Artemia; species Artemia sp. Qi Xiang Cuo. The sequence continues at coordinate 61,882,255 of NC_142805.1, forward strand.
CCCCCACCCATAGATATACCAACTCAGGGTATATATTTGCACATGAGGGGGTAGGAATTTTAAACTTACCTCTCATTTACATCAGAAATAAAATTACACCCCCCCCCCTAATGTTCAACTGTATACCCTGAATTGGTATATGTAGGGGGGGGGTCTAAAATTCATTTCAGACAAAAATGATTATTATATTTGTAAAGAGCATAAAAAAAGAATTGAGTGATATATTCACTTTAGTTGTAACTCAATAATATGATGTGGTAAATATTTACCGGTTTGATTAGTTAGATGGTGGTTGGGTGTCTTTTTATAAACAATTTTCAGGACTAAGGACTAGGCACATATAGCTGATTTCAGGAACTGATTTCCAAATCAGCGCCAATTTTAAAAGAAATTGGTGTCAATTTGAGCTTGAAAAATTTTCTAGTTTTTAGCTCTGATTTACAAAATCAGCACCAATTTTCCTCATGATCATTGCAAAAAATAGGGATACAAATAAATAGCCAGCCAGAGATGTCTGTGGTGAAAGACCCTGCTACTGAGCTGAGAACTAAGCTGAGATCAATGATGCAACTATTAATAAACTCTAGTTGACTATTTGTGTTCATGATTCTTCGTTTTGAAAATCTCATGCAATAAATTGTTCTTAACACTATTGTTTTTCCACTGATGCTGAAATTGGTTCCCAAAATCAGCTATTTGTGCCAAGTCCGTTAGAGAATAGACACAAATGGACCCCGGCGCCACGCCGGCGGATCGACCCAACGCCCCCAACCAGAGGCCCGGTCGAACGCCGCCGAAGTGTCGTAAGGCCACCAGCGTGCCGCAGCCACGCCGCCGCCAGCAGAGGCGGCGACGTTCGGTCGACTTTAAATTATTTCTACGGCAATTCTTTATTGCGTCAACCGCAAAATTGGAGCTTTTCCTTCTCGTGTGGTTTAGTATTTTGATTTTCCTGATTAGAAATCAAGCAGAGCTTGCAATATCCCTGAATTTTCGGGTATTTTCTCGAAAATCTATGCGTCACCCCGAAAAAAAATTTGGTTCCCCGAATCCCCGAAAATCACGCAATCACGGTGCCACCCCTAGTGATTTATCACCATTGAATTTCCCTGCCAAATATTATTTTGCATACCATAATTCTTCACTACTCTCTTGTTCATTAATTTTCGTCTCTTTTGTTACTTTGCATAAAAAGCAGACAGATGCAATATGCTATTGCAAATATTGCAATACACACAGTTCTTCATATGTTGACAAAAAAAAGTATTGTCTTTATGAAGTGAGTTTAAATCATTTCGAATGCAGTTCCCAATCGCTATTTCTTACATCATTCGTAGTTAAGAATTTTATTTTCAAGTTGAATAGAATTATAGAATGCATTCACTACTATACAGCTTCAGCCTTTTGTTGGATTTTGAAATTGACAGCCGACAGATTGTTTCTACAGCTGAATTGTAAGTTTGCAGATTTTTTTTTTTGCTGTTTTTAGATAAGATTTTCTTAATGTTTAATACTAAATTAATGAACACCTGATAGAAAATATATTCTTCTTTCTTGAACATTCCCCCCCCCAAAAAAAAAAACAGCCTTTGGTTGAGACAAAATTTAGCTATAGACTTAATGATTGAACCGGATTAAAGATTGAATTAAAGATCAATCAATTAAAGATTGAACCGGAAGTTACCCGAAAAATATGATTCATAAATAAATTGTAAATTATTGCCTATAGGGTAGGAAGATAGGGGGCTATCATTTTTAAATGATAATACCTCATTTTTTTATTGAAAGCAGGGATGCCAAAAAGATAATTTACAATTATCAACAAGGTAAAGCCTTGTCTTTACAATTAATATCTATCAAAAATACATTAAAATATGTTAGTTCCAAAGTAGGCTATTGAGTCAGAAAACTACATCCCAGAAAAGTAGTTTTTTAAAGAAAAGTAAAGAGCAATATTAAAAAATAGAACGAGCATGAATAAAGTTATGTAATAATTAAAACTTAAAAGGGACTGAAGTTAGCCTACTTTGAACATATAAATGAAAACCATAACATACAGAAATTAAAGTTATTAAACTACAAGAATACTGAAAATCTACTAAAACTACAAGAATACTCATAATTAATTCTCTGAAGCATAAGCTGAGAAATTTGGATCACTTAATAGGGCAAGGGTTAATTTGACAAAAGAAAGGTTGGCCTTAAAATCCGTTCTTTGTGCCTTATGCGTTTTTTTCTGACTCGTCTGGCGATTCTTCTTTGCAACGGAACGTCAACAAATCTGTTTAGTTTTCTTTTGGTTTTGCAAATATTTGCTCCAGATTCCAAAATGAACTAGAAACACCTATGTCTCTTGGCTGTATGCTGTGAAACAACTGTTCATGACTGTATCTGTTTTTACTCCTGTTCAAAAGTTGCATTACTATGCCTTGTATTCTAATTGCAATTATTATGCTGAAGAGCATAAGTGGGAGGGGTTAATTCCCTTTAGTCCTGATTACGTCCTGATCTTGCTGGTTATTTGGTTTTGAACAGGGGTCAGTGGCATGGCTCTGTAAGCTCAGGGGGAAAACACAAGAAGCCTTAGATGATTTGCCCCCAAATACTCATTGCACTCCCAGTTGAAGGGAAAGAATTAGGAGATTGGTACCTGTGTTACGAAAAAAAAATTTTGTAATTGAAATTTCCTTTAACTTTCGTCTATGTTGGTTTTACAGGGTTGATTGATTTATGTAAATTTTTGCTGAGATATACTATTGTCCTACTTTATTTTTGCTATTCAAATAATATAAGATAAATTAGGAAATTGGTAGGCTTGCAATACTATTGGAATATTGCAATTTAAATTGTCTTTAATTGTTCCCCATTTTTTGTAGGATTAACTGATTTGACAAGTCTACAATCCATTTAGATCTTTCTGTAAACCCTTATCATGGCTATCCTGTAGGGCCAAAAATGACTTCCTGGGGCTTAAGAAAACTTGCATCATTTGCTCGCCCAGCAAGAAATGCACTAGCGAAAGGGACAAATGTAAAGAAGACAACATTATTTCTTGTTGTAAGTGTCTTCTTACTAAGCTAATATGATTATCGTGAATGTATTTTAGGTGTTTTTTTAAAGAGGAGAACCTCATAAAGGCGCCAGTATAGGTAAAAGGGACTGTTGTCTGTTAGATTTTATTTCCCCTCCGTAGATGTTGAAAACAGTTTTTTCGGTATTGTCGTAAAAAAAAAAATAAAACGTAAAAATTGCCCCCCTCCCTCTAGGTTTCTAAAAATACCATTCAGTTTGTGTTTTATTACAAAATGAAAACTAAAAGCATCTTGCCCCCTCTCCGCCTCTCCTTTATATTTTTGTGATTTGGTGCCCCTGGACCTTCAGTGGCTGTTATAGTGCAAATGCTGTTAAGTGTAATTAGTTTAGATGTAAGCCACTTTGTTTGTTTAGCTTTCTTCTGTTTTACCAGTGTTTTCTTTTGACCATGGAATTGTTGGTTGTAGATTAACTTCCTAGTCGTAGAATTTTCGCGTTTGCTTGGAGGATGCAGGGCTGTCAAAACTCTGACAGAAGTGGATATGAAGTTCTCTGATCAGTCTCTTGCTGCCTGTAGCATCTTTTTGCAAGCTGATGAAGTGTTTTTAATCATCATAAAGCAGACTCTTGCTTTTTCAAAACGACTATTTATTCGGGAGTTTCATCTTTCTATGTCAATTTACTAAACTTAATTGTATGTAGAATTTGTGATTGTGACAGCAGGGTATGTATATTACAGCAGTGATTGTGGCAGTGGGTTTTATAATACATTAGCTGTTAAATGGGTTCCTTCGGTTTATTTGCTGTGTCTGTTCTTTGCCAAATCAATCATGGTTTTGTGTCTTTTGTTTTGTCATCAGTCTCTACAGTGACAAAATCCAAGCAGTTAAAATTCTTATTTGTGCTTGTAATATGCATACCTCTTTTCTTTGTTTTTTTGTTTTGTCATGTAATTATATGACATATCCTTTACCTGTTTTGTTGAACATTGTTTCTTTTAGAAACATATAAAATGTATTGGTGTAGAACACAACCAGAATTTGCTTTTGGAAGGTTCCAACTAATTTCTAGAAATGAGGGTGGCTGGGGAAAAGGTCTCATGTTTAAAACGAAAAAAAACGGGCCATTTTTAAGATTAAAAAACTTCTTTTCAATGTTTCAGGGACTCTTTTGAATAGAAATTCAATGGCCAAAGTACCTACTGTCAAATATTTAAACTGAAGGTCTTCAACGCTTTAATTTTTTAGCATTAACATGATTTGCTGTTGAAATTTTAGGATATTAGGAGTTGCGACATAATGGGCAAACCTTTGCATGTAATATGCGAAGTATTTTCTAAATATTTATAGATAAAGATAAAGTATAAAGTATTTATCTAGTATTCCCTAGTTAATCCTAAAAGATTTTATAGAAAAACATTTATCTAAATGGGTAAATAATGAGATGACGAGATAATACAGGTGAAAGACATATCTACTAACATGTTTGAATTCTTATTTGAATTATAAATTTCAATTACTTAAAGTATTTAACGAAATCTTTACAAGATTTTTCTATATTTTCTTTAAAAATATTTTTGTAGATGCCTCAATAACTAGATGGGAAGTTGATGCGTGTGGAACAGGTTGTTTGTAATGAAATTTTGGTTGAATCATTGTTTGTTTACAGTGAAAATGAAATCTACCATTATATTTTATATTTTTTAATTTATACAATATTTTACAGAAACTAGGTTTTATCATTCAGTAGTTTTGAGAAGTTTGGAACATATGAATCGTAATGCTTCTGTGTCCTACTTAGGATTTTCCTAAATTCTATGTTTTCGAAAAGTGACTTCTAGGTCTCCAGGACATGACGTCCCGATTCTTGAGTAGCAGCCTCCTGCTAATATCTATTAAAAACAGATGTCTTGAATGAAATATTTGAGTTTTTTTGTGGTTTGGTGACAGCCTGAAAATATTTCCTTTTTATATTATTTTTGTTTTTTGTTGTTAATGGTAAGTGTAGCTGACTTGAACTTTCTAAAGTAGGCTACTAAGGAAGTAAAAATGCAGTCAAAATTGTTGAATTGGTTCAGTAGAAGCTTACACAACCGTCTTGTGTCGTTGACGGTTGTGTCAACCTGTCAACGTTGCGTTAGAAAAAATGGGGAATTTAGTTTCTAACAGAAAACAACTCCATATGTAGTTATGTAGCTTTTGGTAGTAGTGGGGGACAAATAGAAACAAATGTGTGAAAAATCAAAAAAATATTTTAAAACATATGGCAGAAAACAGCTTAAGAAGGTGTAATTTTCTTTTGATGTTATAGTTGTCTATGGGAACCAAGGGATTGTTAATATTAAATTCTTATGGACGGAAACTGTTGTTAAATTTAACTAATTAGTTTTGTCTATTATTTTCAAGGTTTAACTTGGCAACAAGCAGAAAACGGGGTACTGCTTTAAAAACTGTATAATTTTGAAAAAAAGAAGCGGTTCTTAGGTAGGAACTATTAACAGCATTTTACGGGATAAATTTGCCGAAATGTGGAATTTTAGACAGAAGGTAATAATAATAAATTTATATAATTGAGTTCTGTAACGCACAGTATGCTTTTGTTTTTTAAAGTTTAAAAACTGTCTTGTTATGCTAACTGGCATTCAGATGCTTGACTATCTTTGATCGAGTCCAAAATTGAAAAGTTCAACTTAGTGTTAAGGCACGATCCAAAAACCGTCACCCATACAAACAGTAACTGATGTATGTCTTGTAATTGGCCAAACAAATCAATCATTTTGAGCTCACATTGTAGCTGTGGACCAATCCTTCTACAACCGAGATTCTATATCAATCCGAGACAAACTTGAATGCCGCTTAAGAAACTGTAATATATTTTGAAATGAAAGCCTTTTCACTATTTTCAGCCTTACTTGTATGTAAATGTGTCAAGAGTCATAAAAAGTTTTTCTTGTTTTACTCTTGCTACCTATGGTCTAACTCTAAAAGCCCAAGCTGAGGGGATTTCTGATGATGTACTAAAAGAAGCGGATTCACTATATGAAGATTGTAAATACAAGGAAGCTTACGACCTACTGAAACAGTTTAAGGTAATTGCCAGAGTTTTTTGTAGCTATTTAGATTTTCCCCGTATTTTGTCATAATGTATATTTTGACTTGAATCAATAGTCTGAAAAGGGGTCGTTCCAAAGATACGACTTTCTCGATACACATTTATCAAGTTCAAATTAAACCATTTTATTATTCACATACGTTATACATGTATATATTGGACATAGGCCCATGTAGAGACAAACTCGAAAAACTAGGCCTAGAAAAAGATAAAATAACACTACAATACAAAAATAAACACGACGGCGAAGACGCAATGAAACAACAATAATATGAAAGTAGCAGCTAGCCCAGGATCCATAAATAAATATAAAAAAATATAACTAAAAAAATCAATATTATTAAATATAAATTAACACTAGAAGATAGCCGAGAGGACCACATTCACCAAGAGCAATAAATCATACAAATAACATTATTATTTTAAATAGACGCTAAATTTCAGATAATCTTGAACTCAATGAAATTTAAGATTCCTATTTATTAAATAGATAGAAGAAAATTTATCAATAAGATCCTTGTGAGTATCCCAGCACAAGGCTATTGACACAAACGTAGCAAATTTAGATCTTCTTGTCAATGTAGATACTCTTTTTTTGTCGAGTGTTATAATTATGTAATTCTTGTGATTGGGAGAACAAACTTTTATTGAGGTAGTATGGCTGTAACTTCTTAATGTCGTAATTAAATTTGAAAAGGATTGCTCCAAAAGTAAATTGTTGAGAAACTAGAAGTATATCTAGATAAGTATATAAAGATGCTCTAGAAGACTTATTTGGAAGTGCAATAGGTGATGGAATAAAAAGCTTCAGGTTTCTTAGGGCTTTATTTTGTAAAATCTGTAGTGGTCTAATATGGCTTTTAAATGTAGATAAGTATACTAAAGAACAATAATTAATATTAGACTGAATCAGATCAAAATATACGCTTCGTAAAGCAGAGTAGGGCAAATAATGCTTCAACAGTTGCATTAAACCAACGTACCTTGAAATTTTTAAGCGTAGATTTTGAATGTGTGTTTTAAAAGATAAGCTTTCGTCAATCACAAGCCCAAGGTACTTTATCAATTCCACCCGATACATTGATAATCGATACTTTGAAGAAGTAACTCGGGTAATATGAGGGAAGATATTTGACTTTCTGCCGTGAACTATAAAATTAGTTTTTGATCAATTCAACATAAAGAAAGAAAAACGAGAAAAAAGGGGGTTTTTAAACGCCAAATGAAAATACTGAAAAAACACAACAAAGCGAATATTTCGAGGGGACAAACACCTCTCTTCTTCAGCGCGATAAGAAAAAATATAATCAATTCGAGTTCCGAAGAACAAACCAACAAATAAAACGTGGAGAGTCAATGCGAATGTGAACAAAAAACAATGAAAAAAAAAAAAAAAAAATTAAAAGATGAATAAAAATCAATAAAAGCCAAAAAATTTTAAGAATCAAAACCAAATACCTAACAGCAATAAAAGTGATTCATTCACCAATATCCGTGATTTGCAAAGAAATTCAAAATGTAACCGCCATCGATGGATACTAGCGAGTAACTGAGAAATAAAAGACAAACATTCATTCACTCAAACCAACACGAAACAGCATTGAATGAGTTTGAGAGCTACGTCATCTGACTCCTGATTTTAATAATTGCATTGCTCGCATAAATTCAAAGCAATAAAATTTGGAGAACGCCAATTAAGAACATCAGAAAATTCAGTATCCAGTTTAGCCTCCAACTCCTCGTCATTCCTGTCAGAAAGTGAAACTACCGTATCATCAGCAAAATGTGGGTTGAGACACGGGATTGCCAAAGCACGGTGAAGATCATTTATATAAATTATAAAAAGCAGAGGACCTAGGACAGAGCCCTGAGGTACCCCAATCTTCGAAGACTAGGGAACAGGCGGAGAGGAAATTGCCTCCGTCTATTTGTTGCTTTCTTTTATCAAGATAAGATTTAACTAGTCCCAACGCCGGTCCGCGCACACCACTATCCAATTTACAAAAAGAATACAATGGGACATTGTATCGAATGCTTTTTTAAAATCTAAATATATTGTTGCTGGAATTTCACCTCTATCTAAGCATTCATGAATATATTGGATGAGAGCATGTATAGCGTGTTCAGTATTGTGTCCAGACCTAAAACCAAATTAGGAATTTGTGAAGGAATTAGACGATTTAAGAAAATCATAAAACCTTTTATAAATTGCCTTATCAGATATTTTAGAAAAAGCTGACAAAATAGAAATAGGGTGGTAATTTGATGGGTTTTCAGGAGAGTCACCTTTGTGAAGTGGAATTATGCCCGCTTCTTTAAAAGCAGAGGGGAAATTTTCAGTTTTAAATGAAAGATTAATTATATACTGTAATGGTAAAATTACTGCGGACAATATTACTTTAACAATTATAGAACTAGATCCGTCTGTTCCCGTTGAATTACCTGGATTTCGATCACGCACTATTTTTGTTATTTCAGACTGAGAAACAGGCCCTAGAAAAATTTAATTACTTTGAGGAGATGATAGGTATAAAGACAAATGTTTGTTGCTGCGTGAATCAAACTGGTTCATTACTGATGAAACAATTTTCTCTCCTATATTAGCAAAATAAATATTCAAAATATCAGCCATTTCTCCTTTTTATTAGTAATCGATCCATCCTCCAAACTAATAACTTCAGGAACTTAGAATTCCTTTCTTTTTTTTATAAAAGAATTAATTGAAGACCACGTTTTGCTAGGAGAATTTTGAGCTTCTTCAAAAGACTCTTTATGGTACCTATGTTTCGACAATCGTATCAGTGTGGCTAATTTATTTTTGAAAATTAAAAAATAATTTTATGTTATAATCATTTGGAATTTTTAACTGCTTTTTAAATACATGATTTTTTTTTCTTTACTGATATTAAAATTCCAGACGTTGTCCATGGCCTTATAGGAAATTTTTCTCACTTAGCTGCGGCATTTTCAAACAGTTCGTGGTAACGAACTGTAAGTAAGGAGCGACCCGGCTCAATGGTAACCGAAACTCTAAAAAACGGAATTTTGATACCAATAGATACATCAAAAGAATCAGATTTTAATTCTGATTTCAAATATATAGGCTTCATCAAGTTTAATCTTACCTATCAAAAGTTACGCGCCTGAGAAAATTTGGCTGATTTTCGGAAGAAAGGTAAAAGACCCCCTATAAATAATAGAACCTTAATGAAAACCGCGGCATCAGATTCAGCCTATAATAGAACCTTGCTGTAGAGGTTTCAAGCTCCTATATACAAAAATGTGGAATCTTCCTTTTTTTGCCAGAAGAAAGATCACGGATGCGTGTTTATTTTTTTTTTTTTTTTTTTTTTGTTTTGTTTTTCTTTTCCCCAGAGGTGATCGTATCGACCCAGTGGTCCTAGAATATCATGGGTGGGCTCATTGGAACGTAAATTAAAAGTTCTAGTGCCCTTTTTAAGTGACCAAAAAAAATGGAGGGCAACTAGGCCCCCTCCCACGCTAATTTTTTTCCCAAAGTCACCCGATCAAAATTTTGAGATAGCCATTTTATTCAGCATGTTCGAAAATATTATAACTATGTCTTTTAGGATGATTTAATCCCTCGAAGCCCCCAGGGGGAGGGCTGAAAGTTATGAACTTTACCCAATGTTAACACATAGTATTGGTTATTGGGAAGTATACAGAAGTTTTCAGGGGGAATTTTTTATGATAGTGGGGGGTGGGGGTTGGTCGGGGGTTATATGGGAGGATCTTTTCATGAAGGAAGATTTCATGTGGGAAGGGACATTGCTATGACGGGGGCGCCGGATTTCCCATCATTATTTAAAAAAAATCATAAATTAAATATAAAAAAACAAGTTTTTCTACTGAAAGTAAGGAGCAACATAAAAACTTAAAACGAACAAAAAAATATTAGCTATATGATTGGGTTCACCTTCTAGTCAATGCCTCGCTCTTTAAGCCAAAGATTTTTTAGTACTTTCATAAGAGCTCTTTATTCTAATTAACAGCCTTTGTGATTAAGGGGTCATTTTTAAACAATTGGAACAAAATTCGAACTTTAGCTTAAAGAGCAAGGTATTAACTAGGGGGCAAACCCCCTAATATACGTATTAAAAATATATGAATATAGAAGTTCGTTACGTAAGTTAATTCGTAAGTTACGTATATTTATTACTAATAAAAACGTTCGTGAATAAAATTCAACAAGTTTTGAGAAAGCCAGTTAATCAAATAAAAGTACAATTAATATGCAAATTTCGTTTTAATTATTCATGCACGGTGAGCCAAAATCAAAACCTGCATTAATTAAAAAACATTCACAAATGAAATATTAAGGTTGCTTCGTCAAGGATATTCTCTTCTGCAATGGTTACCTAATGAAACTCATTGAAAATATCATAGATAGACGATTAAAAAAGATAAAAGAACAAAATAGGGAGCTTGTCCCCCTTGATTCAGTTACCCCGGCAATTGAGAAAAAAACTTTCATCGTTTTACCATACATCCCGAAACTTGGCGATAAACTTGGAAAAATTTTAAAAAAACATAATCTCGTTCGGTTTCTTTCAAAACCAAACATAAATTTGAACACTTTTTCAACTCAGGAAAGGATAAAACTGACCCTGTGCTGGGTAGTGGTGTCTACAGAATCCCTTGTTCTTGTGGAAAATTTTACATTGGTAGGACCCATCAACAACTAGGTGAACGTTTGCATGAGCACAAAATTTCAATAGATAAGTCCCTGAGATTAAAAAATAACAATGACAACCTTGATTCGGCATTGGCTTCGCATATTTTCGTAAATCCGACACATCTAGTTCTGTTTGACGAAACAACCTTAATATTAACTGTAAATGGCGTGCCACAAACTTTTAAAGAGGTAATTGAGATAAAAAAAATATATGAACCAAAATTTAGCAATAACTAGAGATACTGGAGATATTTCATTAAGCCCAATTTACGACAGTTTAATTTTGAAGGACTCAATCAATACTTTCACCCGGTATAACTTAAAAGAACCTATTTGAATATCTAATGAAAACCAAAAATGTAGACCAGCTAAAACGATTGCAATGCAAAAGATTCTTGCCCAATCATCTTGGTAAATTCTTTTTCATTGATTCCTGCCTGGTTTTTATTCAGTGTCTGTTCTGTCTTTGTAGGGTAAACTTCGAAAGGTTAGATTTTCATTTTTTTCTTTGTCTTCTTTTTTGTTTAGCACTGAGGATGACTTGGCTGAGGTCCTTGTCGAAATATTTGCTTATATTTTGTCTTCTTCATGTTTCGCCACTGGCTGATAAAATCCTTGTTTTTTCACCCTTTTTTATTTTATTTTTCATTTTGTTAGTTTTTTTCCTCTCTAAGTTTCATTTGATATATATATATATATATATATATATATATATATATATATATATATATATATATATATATATATATATATATATATATATATATATATATATATATATATATATATATATATATATATATATATATATATATATATATATATATATATATATATATATATATATATATCTGATTTCCTAGATTGCTTAAAGTTTTCACTTTCTATTTAAATTCACTAGTTTTTTTTTCAATTTATATTAATCATGGCTGCAGCGATAGCTGCACCACAGTAAAGAGCGAACCGTAGCCTACAGGAACCAAAGTTGTAAGAATGTTTTTAGAAAAACGGTCTAGGGAGGAAAATTGGGGCTGGTCTTTTTCTCCCTGGAAAATACCCCTCCCCAGAGGAAATCCAGCCCCCGCCGAAAACCCCCCATAAAAATTTTCCCCATACATAAAGTACAGCATCACTGAGAAAGCGCAAAACATATAGCTCAAAATGTTGATTAGATGCCCTGAGCGGTATCTGCTAACTGCATGCCCCCCACTTTCCGTTTTTGGTGAAATTTTCAAAATCACCAATATATTTTCTGTCGTCTAATTTACTTCCGCATAGCATATTAAAAATTCCTTATCGTAACTTGGAACCCCTAGAGATGTATCGTTTCTATTTTAACCCTCCATCCATAAATCCCATTATTCTTATAAATTTTTATGATCTCTCTCTAGCCTACTGCACTAGGGGGACTGATTTCTCCCCCTCTCACCTCCTATAGGTAAATATATCCAAGAACCTGACACAATTTTTGCTGATGCATTGTTTGGTATCATTGCATTGGTATCAAAAATACTTTTTGATACCTGTTTACCTTGAACCTTTGATTACATTTTTTCTCGCAATTTTCTTTTCTTTTTTTATCATCTCTTTTTCTTAATTTCTTTTTCCTTTTTTTCATTTTCGTGCGACGATGTTCTTATAGAGCCTTTGTTTAACCCCCCCCCTTCCGGAAAATACCCCATCCCCCTAGGCTTGCTGGTCTCACTTATGACTTATATAAAAAAAATACTAGAATTCTCAATTTCTGACGTAATTGGCACACTCCGAAGTTTCTGTAACAATGATGTGGACGTGCAGATGAGGAAGGGGCAGCGCTTTCTATATGGAATAAAGTTTGTTAATTTTGGGGTTTAATGTTACTCTTTACTTTCATAATAACAGCTTAGAGCAGAAATATTTCCAGAAATCAAGAGGGATTAAATATTAATTTCACATTATTATTTATGTGTTTGTTTTTATGTAAATATTCACATGAAATATTAATATGCTGAAAATTGCAGAATTTTCGTGTGGTGGGTTTTCCCCGGGGAATATAGGGGATCAGAGACTCCCAAAAATGCCGGTTTCGATAATACGTTTCGATATTCGATATTTGATCCGATATATCGATATATCAACATCAAATATCGCCCAACACTATCACTAACAGTAGATTTTTGAACATTAAGTTTTGATTTGGGGTAAGAATTGGCTTTTGCTTTTCAATGTATTCTATTTCATCATAGTCTTCTTCTTTTAGAAAAGAATGATGCGGAAGTATTGTGAAGGCCTGGGAGTTTTTCTTATGAAACCTACCCTACCCCGTAGGATAGCTTTCCTAAAAGGAAGTAAATCTGACAGAATAAAAGGGTTGGTCACCCCCCCCCCCCCAAATGTAAAATCACGCGAAAATATTTATTTGAATTTGAATTTATACGGGCTGAAGGATTATCAAGAATTTATAATCTTTAAATGGGAGCTAAAACTCGAAAGATTGTCTTTTAAATATTAAAGTTAATTATAGGCTACTATATACTATATATAAGCTACTATAGGTCTAACGCTATCGTTTGCGACAGAGCATAATGGTAGACCGAAAATAGCGCACTGCCCGTATTCGTACCGGGTGGATCTCGGGTTGATCCCCATAAACTAGAGAAAATAGCTAAATTAGGTGAGAATATATATTTTAGTTATCTAATGGCTAAAGAAGAGCCAAAATACTTTTTGTGACTATTAGCCCCCTCCCCCACGCTCATAGACATCAGAAATCAGAACACAATCTCTATACTAGAAACACATTGTTACAAATTTAATGTTTATGTAGCAAAATACTTTTATTATTATCATATATTTCTTTTTTTAGGATAACAATGAGGCAGAAGTACTGTGGAGACTTGGGCGCCTTTGTTATGAATTAGCACGACCTCTTAAATTAGACAGTGAGAAAAAACCTCTTCATTTAGAAGGTAAATTAAATTGATGTTTACAGAAGAACAAGAGTATTAAATCATGGTACCTATATCTTACCCTGTACATAAAGATATTTATAGTCGAGTCCTTTCTTTTTTTGCGCCTGATTTCTTCTTTCGAGCTGTCTTATAGTCTTTATACCTAAAGCCAGGAGAAAAAAGACAAATTGTTCGAATGTCTATAAGATAAGATTAATTTTAAAAACTTTTTTCACAAGACATGTTTTTCAAAGAAAAGCAAAGACCTCCATTAAACCAAAAATGAGCAGAAATAAAGTCAAATAATCTTCCAAGCTTATAACTACCACAAATCACCATCAAGAAACAAATGGAACCCAAAACGAACAGAAATGACAATACACAAGCGAGTCAAACTCAAAACGCGCAAAAGTTAACAGGAATTGGGATGACAACCCCAATGCCTCCTCAAGACTAGAACATAATTTGCACTTTACTGAAAAAAAAACAAAAAAAATAAATGACCATGGATTGTCCATCTAATATACATAGACTGATATTTATTCCTTAAAGTTTTAATAATTTTTTATTTATTAAAGTAACAAAATGTGAAAATATTCAAAATGTATTTTTTTTTTCAGTTAAGTGCAAATTATGTTCTGGTCGTGTTTATTATTATGGGCAAACTATGTTTAACAACTTCTTCTATACGAAGTGTCGTGATCTAAAAAAAAAATCAACCGAATCCCCCCTTCCAAAAAAAACAAAAAAATTAAATAATAATAATACGTTGTACCCATTACGCTGCCCATGATATTTGGACTGTTTTTCGAACAAATGGCTATATAAAAATTTGTATCAGACACATCATAGGCAGCGCAATCGGCTAAGGGTATTATGTTCAAACCTTCTGGGCTACTTCTGCTCTTAAAATTTAACCAAATCAAAATAGCGTAAGTGTATCCAAGCTATTAAAGAAAGTAAACAGATTTTTTTGCGAATGGTATCACGTTTTGCATTTTAGGTCAACTAGAGGAGGTATGAAACTAAATTAAACACTACTATTTGTGTCCAGATTTTTAAAAGGGTGTATGTTGTTAGAAATTGCTGTAAATTTTTCTCCAGCATACAAATAGCAGGCCAAACAAGTCTTAAAAAAACGAAAAGATTTAAAGCATTATTTCATTTTCCCTGAATAGACTCTGTCAATATAAAACGAACAGAAATTAATTAAAAAAAACTTTTCCCACAACATAAGTTTTTCAAAGAAAGAGCTCCAGTAAACCAAAAATGAGCAAAAATAAAATCAAATAATCTACCGAGCGTGAAACTACCACAAATCAGCATCGATAAATAAATGAAACTAAAAAAAATAAGTCAATTAGAATACGAATATATGATAAATAAAAATAGCCCAAGCAATGTAAAATATAACCTTTCAAATAATAAAAGATATCTGGACGATCTATTAGTAATAAATTGTGCAGAGTTTATTGAGATTTCAAAAAATATTTATCCACAAGAGTTAATTCTGGAGCCTAGCTATGGGATGGGGCACTCTGACCATTTCTTTGATTTAAATATTAATATTTCAGATAATAATAAATTAGTTTTTAAAATATATAATAAAACGGATGGTTTTAATTTCGAAGTAAGTAATTTTCCATTCCTTGAAAGTAATATATATTCAAATATTACTTATACAGCTTATTATTCCCAATTATTTAGGTATGCAAAAAAATGCAGTAATTACACAGATTTTAAAAATAGATGTAAAAAGCTGAGCGAAAAACTGATCTTAAGAGGTTTTTCTGCCAAAAAAATTAGTTGGCAATTCAAAAAATTGAGTTTTATGTACCATGAACTTTTAAGTAAATATACAAAAAAATTGTAAAGAAATACTGAATGATATTTTAATATAATTTCTCTTGCGCTTTTCTTTTTTGAAATTTTGAATTTGTAGACTGTATTCAAACAAGCTTGAGGATCTTTAAATCTGTAATTGGTTCCGGATACCAATAAAAGACACATATGGACCAGTCTTCATTTATTCCAGAATGGTCTCTGCTCAGTGACCTCTGGGATTTTATTAAGGAAACAATGAAACACTTGTTGTATGTAATTTTAAGTAGCTTTACTAGCATGCATGTATTTCACAAGTTTTACCTGACATAGGTATACCATATAGATCTTATGGTAGAGGCTCTACTGTGCCGGGTAAAGAAAGTAAAGCTTCGAAACCCGTTAAGGCACGTGGTATTTCTTCTGATGAGCCCTAATGGAAGGTTCTACTTGGAAATATTTCGCTAGATTTAAGGTGCTTTTGCTTGTAAATTTACTAAGACTTACATTTATTGATGACGACTTTGCATGGATTTGGACATTTCTATTTGGTTGATGGTTCGGTTATACTGTTCGGTCCTAGGTAGTTGGATAGATGAGTAAGGTGAAAACCTCGTTCAAGTACACATTTGTCTCAATTGCTGGATTAGGACGACAGTTTATTTTTTATTTTTTTTTTTACCAAGTAATTACCTCTTAAACATAATAAGTTGGGTGTAAAACCCCTTTGTCTTCACAAGGCCAGAACAAAATTTGCACTTTACTGAAAAAAATACAAATGAATGTGCATTGTCAGTTTAATATACATATACTGATATTTAGTAATCAAAATGTTAGTATTATTTGATTTATTAAAGTTATAAAAGTATAAACATTCAGATTTTTTCAGTAAAGTGCAAATTATGTTCTGGCCTTGGGAAGGCATAGGGGTTTTGAGCTATGCCTAATGGCAATCTGAGAGAGGAGGTACATGGCTTTTCCAATTGAATCCATTGAAAGCAAAGCTTTAATTTTTGTAAAAAAAAAAATATCTCCGATTACTTTCGTTTAGAAACTCAGTTGTTTCTAAACTAACTCAGTTATTTCGGGTACTCGAAATAAAAACATTTCAAATACGCTGTTTTTTTTCCTATTGTTATTTTTCATACTTAATTCAAAAATACATTCACCTTTTCTTATGTACACATTTTTGGCGAAATAATATATATATATATATATATATATATATATATATATATATATATATATATATATATATATATATATATATATATATATATATATATATATATATATATATATATATATATATATATATATATATATATATATATATATATATATATATATATATATATATATATATATATAATATATATATATATATATATATGTATATGTATATATATATATATATATATATATATATATATATATGAATCAGAACATGTGAGTCCTGATTGCTGGGTATCATATTCAAATTTGCAAGGTCCTGAAATAGTGGGTAAAGTAGGCAAAGAAACATCTTCACATTTTGGAGACTCAAAATGGTTTGGAATGTGAAACATCATATCACTGTTACCTGGCAAAGCATGATCAGCTTCTAAAATTAAATTTAATCAAATGGAATTAATCTAAATTTATTCAAATGGACACATATAACATTGATAAAACTTACTAAACAAATCCAACTACATTTTCTTTTAGTTATGTTAAAATAAAAACATACATGTATATTCAATGTTGTATATACATTGAATATACATATCTGCATAAAATCAGATGCATATGCAGGTTTTTTCATTAATCGTTTTTAAATCTGCTTTTTATAAAGAAAAATAAAACCAGAAACATTCAGTAAAATTCATAGAAATTCATTAAAATAGAAGGTACTGGATAAAGGTAAATCAATAATAATAATACATTGCAACTCGAATAATTAAATAAAAAGCAACTCGAATAATTAAATATGGCAAAAAAAAGTTTATGTTGCAGAAACAAAGAAAGTTTTTGCCACAATTAAAAGTACCCAAAATACCAATCAATTGAAGTTTTTTGCATCAAGTGGATTACTTCTAAAAACGTATAAAACAAAATGTAGCCTCCCAAAGTGAAGCACCTGAATTCAACTAACTTTATCCCTCTCTTAAATGTCTTATAACTTGATATCCCTCTTTGGTCGTCATATTTCGCTCATCATCAGTGGCGTCGTTGAGGGGGGGGGGGGAAGTTGCCCACCAAATAATTTGGAGAAAAATTATTGAGTAGCTTTAAAAATGTTGCTTGTTGTAAGTTTAAAGTTCGTTATTTAATTTGGGCAGATAATTTTGTTAATGTATGTACTATATGCATGTATGCGAAAATGGACTCTACTCCCTGTTTCGCCACGTTTTCTCAAGTCAAATTGTTTCCCCTGATACGTACGGGTCTTTTCAAACAGATTGTGGTAACAAACTGTAAGTAAGGAGCAACCCGGCTCAATAGTAACCAAAACTCTAAAAAACGGAATTTTGATACCAATAGATACATCAAAAGAATTATATTTTTATGCTGATTTCAAATATATAAGTTTCATCGAGTTTAGTCTGACCCATTAGAAATTACGTGCCTGAGAAAATGTGCCTCATCTTTGAAAAAAGGGGGAAACACCCCCTAAAAGTCATAGAAGTTGAATGAAAATCACACCATCAGATTCAGCGAATCAGAGAACCCTACTATATAAGTTTAAAGTTCATATCTTAAAAAATGTGGAATTTTGTATTTTTTGCCAGAATAAATATCACAGAAGCGTGTTTATTTGTTTGTTTTTTTTTGCTATTTTAGCTAAATTTTTTATCTTTATAACAACTATATATTTTTAAAAAAATAAAATAATATATCGTAAAGATCGCGGCGTTGAGAAGGGGACAGTCCCTTTCATATACGAATAATTTCTGTCCGTTTAAGTTATATATAGAAAGAAAGATTTATTTAAAAAAAACATATCAACAAAAAATTATTACTTCCTCCCCTAAAAAGCAAAGCTTGTCCATGGGGGAGGTAGAGAAAACAAGATCCTTAAAGAACAATTGGCTACCAATACCACTAATACCTTCACATTAAACAATAAATACAAAATAATATCATATATTATACTTCCTCTGGGAACATCATATCAACAAAACCCCCACAATCAATAAATCAATCAATCAATGAAAACTCATATTCAGCAAAGAGCATTTCCTTAATGATTTTTCTAAAAATATTGGGGTCACCAATAGTCTTAATATCACTATTCAAACTATTCCATTTCCCTGTACCTCTATAAAAAAACAGAAAAACATGAACGGGAAGATATACCTCTAGGTAAACAGAAGTCCGCGCTACCCCTTGTATCATGAGAATGAACAGTAGACCTAATGGACAATAAATCATCAAAACAACGAGGCTGAACATCCGGCTGCAGTCCAAAAATAAACCACAATACATAGAACTCACGAAGGCCTGCAGCCGGCAAAATTTTTAAAGTTGGGTAAATTTCTCGAACAGACATACGTGAAGATATATCGGCTAAAATTCTTACGGCATGATTTTGTAGAACTCTTATTGGTTTTAGGATAGAAGAAAAAGTAGAGCCAAATACTCGAACAATAAAGTATATACGGGTGTATTAAAGAAAAATAAAGATGGCGAAGGACAGACTTGGGAAAACAATATTGGAGTTTCTTCATTATACCGAGATTTCTTGCCAAAATTTTGCTAGTTAAAGTTACATGTTCCTTAAAAGATAGAGTTTCATCTATTACAATCCCAAGGTATTTAAAAGACGCAGTCCGTTTTATAACGTCATTGGGCATAGCTAATTCCTTGATCCATGGGTAAAAATTTGATGATCGCGAGAAAATAATAAAGTTAGACTTAGCCATTTTAATCCTTAATTTATTTACCCTCAGCCTTGCTATAATTCTATTAACTGGTTCCTACATAGACATCTGCTGCAGCTTTGCCGTCTTAGCTGTGCTAATTGCTGTTGTGTCATCAGTAAAAAGTGAAACTGTTTTATCAGTTATGTTTACCGTCAGTTCATTTATTCTATAACAAAAATTATTCAGACAATTTGGTAAATCATTAATAAATGTCAAGAATAATATAGGACTGAGAACTGATCCTTAGGGAACACCTATTTCAATACGCTTTTTTTCGGAAGAATAATCATTTAGTTGGACATAATGATAACAATTACTAACAAAACTTCTTACGAAATTCAATTATTTACCCCTCAAACCATATTCCTTAAAACTCTTAAGTAGAAGTTCATGATCCATCGTGTCAAAAGCTTTTATCATATCTAAAAAATGTAGCACTTATTTTAAAACCTTCATCTAATACATCCTTAATAATAGTTGTCAAACAAATCATCGCCTGTTCCGTTGTCCTTTTTCTACGGAACCTAAATTATGTCTCTACCAGTAACTTATGATCCTCCAAAAAACTCATCATTCTAATACTAAAACACTTCTCTAAAACACGAGAAATGAGGGGTAAAACAGATATCGGTCTACAGTTTCCTGGGCCATTTTGAATGCCACCCTTATGAATTGGAGTTATACGGGCAACTTTAAAACAGTCTGGGAATTTTCCTTGACGAAAAAACTCATTAATTAACCCACATGAAACTGCAGCTATAACAGGAAAAATACATTTAAGTGTTTTTAGAGTAATATGATCGCTACCAGATGAATTACTACGCAACCCATAAATATTTTTTTAATTTCATCAACTGTTACAAGTCTAAGGTAAAGAGATACATCAATCGGGTCCCTCAGTAAGGACTCGAACGTCGGATCACCACTATCAGGTACAACTGACATAGCTAAATTCAGACCAATATTCGAAAAATAACTCTGAAATTCATTGCATATGTCCTTTTCAGAATTCAAAGTCTTTCCCATTACACTAACTAATTCATCAGGTACACTATTTATTTTTAATCCACTTCTTTTATTAGTCCCCAGGTTTTCTTAGGGCATCCTTCGACCTCCTTAAACTTTTTCTTAAAATATCTCTTTTTTTCATTTCTTAAAATTGTATTCAACCTATTTCGATAAATTTTATATAATTGCTTATTTTCTTGTGTCGGGTTAATTATTTGAGCTCTAAACAATTTATCTCTTACATTTATTTGCTTCAAAATCACTGGACTAATCCAAGGTTTTTTACTTGAGTGCTTTCTATTAAACGGTTTCAATATGACTACTTGACTTATCAAACTCTGCAACTTTTCATAAAATAAAACAAACTTTGAATTTGCGTCCTGAACTTCGCTTAGAACATCGTACCAATTCACCTTTTCTATATCATTTTTAAGTTTTACCATCACATTTTTACTGATCACTGGAATCCTTGATTTTTTGCCTCTAACCACCTTCGTGACAGTTCTAAAGCTAGCTGAAACTCCAAAGTGGTCAGATACGTCGTTTTAATGTCGCTCCCTACTTTCTGATAAAAAAAACTTGTTTTTTTTTATTTATACTCCCTAAAATCTATCAGTTCAATATAAGATTTTTGTTTTGTTTTAAAACATTCAAAAACGGATATGAATACACCCTCCACATCTGCAAATAGGACTGACATGGAATTACTACAAAAATATCACTGAAAACAAGAATTTTTTTCATTGAAGAACATGAAAAAATCATCGAAAAAGAAAATAAGACTTAGTATTTTTTTTATAAATATTCGTACTGTAGCTAGATAGGTCAATTCAGTTGTAGCTTAGTCATATAAGTTAGTAGGAGGGAGGGACCAGCTCCAGAAATCATTCCATTGTTTTAACTGTTTTAATTCCAATGTTTAAATTTAAAACCCCAGTATAGCTTCAAATTCTCTTACTTGCAACTGAAAAAAAAAAAAAAACAGCGAGCGCTGATAAAGTCCTTCCGTTTTTTATTCAAAGGTAGTAGGGGGAGGGATCAGCTCCACATATCATTCAATTGTTTTGATGTCTTACTTCCAAAGTTTAAACCAAAACTCCATTCAAATTTCCTTATTTGTAATTGAAACGTCTAGTGAGGACTGATAACGTCCCATTCCTTCCGTTTTGGATTCATATACAAACCCATAAATGTTGAACTACCTCTATGAACAATATCGTGCTTATTTCTTGCTATTTTCACTTTTCAAAATATTTCTTTTAACAAGCTCCCAAACAAGAATTGATATAAATGTGCTGAGGTTTATTACTGTTATTAGTCGCATTTCACGCAACGCCAGCACTACTTGTGTGACATTTATCTCTACATAAGCATAATGTACGAAATGTCTGCTGCAAGTAGGATAAAGTGAATCCAAACATGACGTGTATGTTGTTCACACAATATAGAAATTTTATGCTCACATATAAGCATTATCAACCCATAGTTTTTATCTATTGTTATCAGTTTTAATATGCAACACTAGGAGACCGAGCTTCGCTTGGTGAAGAGAATTTTTAACATAAAAAAAACATTCAGCCCCCCCCCCTTCCCCTTCTGGAAATGTATACCTCCCATACCTGGACTTACACAAAAAAAAAACTTTGGGTAATTTTTTTAAATTTCAATTTTTTTACAATAATACAAAGGGGAAGGTAATTTTCAAACTCTATGTATCAATTTTTCCCATTCGCTTGGGATGCCTAGTAAGTTTCGAATTTTTTCAACGGACTACATCCTTTTTTGTAATTTTTTATTTTAAATAATGAAAAAACAACCCAAAGCGCACTTGTTGAGAGCCATCTGTCACTTTATGATTGCCTTATAAAGTCAAATTTATGTGTCTGGCCCCGCCTTTCCATTCCAAAAATGTCCTCCAAATTGTGCTTTTAGTGTAGGCTACCATGTGGCACTTTATGACGGTTTTATCAAGTCTAGGCACATAACAAAACGATAAGATACAAGATTTATATTTTATGAGTGTTTGAACAGCTCTCTTATTTTCCAGTGGCTCAATAGGGACGAAGATTAATAAGAGGTATCACTTCTGCCCATGAAAAAACGGTGATTTTTTCTTGTGCTTCAATGAGAAGGGTTGCAATTTTCCCGTAAAGGTTTCAACAATGGTAATTTAAAGGGTGTACTTTTTGATTTGCTAAGACGTCATTTTCAAATCACATTGCAGCTGAATGGCGCGATGCACGGGCTGTTGGAATAGTGCGTAGTTCGACTGCGCTATTTTGTCTCCCATGATAGGCACGGGAGTTGAAGGAAGTGAAGGGGGATATGCACTTTAATATTAACGGCAAAGAATCCAACTGTATTAAACTCACCATCATCCACTCGAAAGTGTTTACAGTATACTGCTGTCGCCCGCACAAACTCATTGAAGACAACCTTAGTAAAAGCTGACTCGAATGCTTAATTTATGTTTGTTTGATGCGTGTGCATTGTTCATTTATGTATTCTGCAATGTTTTTTAATTTAATTGAGGAACATCTTTCCTAAATAGTAACTTTTCTTTCTTATTGCTTAAAGAAAATCTCCTATTGAAGACTTAGGGAATGAACGGGCTATCTTTAATTTTTAATCACTAAATAAATCTCCCCCCACCCGTCAGGTGGAAGAACGCACATGTGGTCCCAGGATTGGGAGAGCTGGGCTGCTATATATTATTATGTTTAAGAGGTAATTACTTGGCAAAAAAAAAAAAAAAAAAAAAAAAAAAAAAAAAAAAAAAAAAAAACTGTCGTCCTAATCCAGCAATTGAGACAAATGTGCATTTGAACGAGGCTCTCACCTTACACATCCATCCAACTACCTAGGACCAAACAGTATACCCAAACCATCAACCAAATAGAAAAGTCCAAATCCATGCAAAGTTGTCATCAATAAATGTAAGTCGATGTAAAATTACCAGCAAAAGCACCTTAAATCTAGCAAAATATTTCCAAGTAAAACCTTCCATTTAGGGCTCATCAGAAGAATACCACCGGCCTTAACGGGTTTCGAGGCTTTACATTCTTTACCCAGCACGGTGGCGCCTCTACCATAAAAAGGGATTTAATTCCCATCTACGTCTTCTTATAGTAAAACAAAAACAGAAAGTGAAATCAATCTTAACAGTGAAAGCAGCTCAAATTTGATCAAATTAATAAACAAACGTAATCCTATTAATGATTCAGCCTCAGCTTGGCTCATAATTGTGATGGCTCCTTTCCGCAAAGATACTTGATTTTCCCTTCCACAAACGGGAGAAATTTCGGAGCAGAATCATCAGAATTTTCAGACATCTTTAAAACACATTTAAGCTTGTGTTTTTCACAAATTTTCTAACACACTTTTCCCCGCAGGTGGTTTTACAGAAGAGGGATTGAGTGGAAAATCGTCCCGGGTGCAGAAATTTTAGGGGTACAAATTTAAAATGAATAATCTAAAATTTATAATCATTTTGTGTTTTTTTTAATTTTTACCTTTATTAAAATAAAGTAGAGGTTGTAGTTGGCTTTAAGCTAATTACTTACTGTAATACTTGTATAACAATATTTAATACTTACTATAAGTATAAGCAAATTTAAGAGGCCACAACCGCCACTGCTTTCCCCTAAAGGATAGCCCATGCCCATTTACTGCAGATCACTTAAATCGTATTATTTTACAGCTATAGACCACTAAAACAGACCCCTTAGCCCTTTTCTGAATTCTCTAAATGTGACTCTTTTCTTAAAGTTGATTGGTTTCACTCATAGCCAGAACACTCTAACAAAGTTATTTTTATAAATCTGAAGTAAATGAAGCAATGCCCCCAAAATGTCCCTGGAATTTCATACTTGCGTAAAACTTGAATTTCTTGTTTATTTTTTAATTCCAATGGTACTTATTAACCGCTTCTAGCTGTATATTTTGGACAAATCATTCTAGAGACAAACACAAAACTTTGAATTCAAATGAACAATATTAATTATTTATTATTGTTTGAAGGTACTGTTTAATTAAATCAATATCAAATAGCCAAAACCTTGTCCAAGCAAAAGTATGAAAACTTTCATCTATGACCACAAAACTGTTTGGCAAACACCTACGCATCGGAAAAAGATAAAGGAACTTCCATTTTAATATTAACCCTTTGTCCTATTTTTATTCCATAAAATATTATCAAGTATTATGAAGTTATCAAGTATTTTGCATTAGGTTGCATCAAGACATGGCTAATTGTAGAAAGAGAAAAGCCAAGACAGATAGTCCAAGAAATTGAGAGGCAAATGTTTAAATGGCTAGGGCACGGGTAAATGGCGGGAGTAAGCATGACTCTCTTATTGGACACATACTTGTTTGTTAGTTTTTGCAAAGGCACGCCTGCCTAGAGTCTCAGGCATGTTGACCAAGAATTTAGAATTGACATAGGACCATTAATTTGCTTGAAATAACAGGTAAACAACATTTGATTCTACAAAAATCAAATATTTGAGATGTACCTTTATTGTCAGAAAATGTGATTCCTGATTCCTGGGTATCATATTCAAATTTGCAAGGTCCTGAAATGCTGGGTAAAGTAGGCAAAGACACATCTTCACGTTTTGGAGACAAACAATGGTTCGGAATGTGAAACAGCATATCACTGTTACCTGGCACAGCATCATCAGCTTCTAAAATAAAATTTAAACAAATAAAATTAATCTAAAATTAATCAGATGGACACATAAGACATTAAACTATAAAGCTTACTAAACAAATCCAACTGCTTTTCTCTTTTAATTAATTAAAAAAAACTTTTTTCCACAAAATAAGTTTTTCAAAGAAAAGTAAAAAACTCCATTTAACAAAAAATGAGTAAAAATAAAATCAAATAATCTACCAAGTGTGAAACTACCACAAATCAGCATCGATAAATATATGAAACCCAAAACAAACAGAAATTACAATAATTAACCAAATCAAACTCAAAACGAGCAAAAATTAACATAAGTTGGGCGCAAAAACCCCTATGCTTTCCCAAGCCCAGAGCAAAATTTGCATTTTGCTAAAAAAATATAAATGTTCTTACTTTATAACTTTAATAAATCAAATAATATTAACATTTTAATTACTAAATTTCAGTATATGTATATTAAACTGACAATGTACATTCATTTGTATTTTTCAGTAAAGTGCAAATTTTCAGGGAAAAAGAAAATAATACTTTAAATCTTTTCGTTTTTTAAGACTTTATAGTTTGGCCTGCTATGTGTATGCTGGAGAAAATTTTTCAGAAATTTTTAACAACATACACCCTTTTAAAAATCTGGACACAAATGGTACTGTTTAATTTAGTTCATACCTCCTCTAGTTGACCTGAAATGGAAAACTTGATACCATTCGCAGAAAAAATATGTTTACTTTCTTGATAGCTTGGATACACTTATGCTATTTTGATTTGGTTAAATTTTAAGAGCAGAAGTAGCCCCGAAAGTTTGACGTACTACCCTCGGTTGGTCTTGGGATACTTCGGATATTCCTTAATGGAAATAACATTATCACAGGGCGTTTTAATATAATCTCAAGGCAACTTTTAGCTTTTAAAAATAAGGGGTGGATGGGAAGGTGAGTGTGGAAGGGTGGGAGTGGAAGGGGGATTAGTTGCCCTCCAATCACTTTCGACTATTAAAAAGGGCATCAGCCCTTTCTATTTTCAATTGAATAAGCCCTTGTCAAGTTCCCACGACAACTCCTTTGATATGACGTGCCCTGGTCTAAACAACAACAACAACAAAAAATAATACATTATACCCACATCGATTTTTAATATAAAAATGCCAATCCTTCCAATCACTTTCGACTATTAAAAAGGGCACTAGGCCTTTCGATTTCCAATCGAATGAGCCTTTTTGGAAACGACAACGCTTTCTATAAACACCTTATATGCCCCCCAGGGCATAAATTACAACCCTTACCTTAAGGTCTGTTAGGGTGGTTGTCATCTTCTAAGACCAAATTTCCAGAACTTTCAACTGCGTTAAACAAAATGGCTATCTCAAAATTTTTATTGGATGTGTTTGGGGAAATGGTGGGCGTGAGAGGGGTGGTGATCGCTCTCCAATCACTTTCAACTATTAAAAATGGCCCTAGCCCTTTCAATTTCCAATCAAATGCGCCCTTTTAAAGTTTCTAAGACAAAACTTTCAATAAAATCTTATGCTCCCAGGGCATAACTTACAACCCTTGCCCTGAGCACTGGGGGAGGAGTGTCATTCTCAAAGACCTAATATCCTGAACTTTCTACTACGTTGAACAAAATGGCCATCTGAAAATTTTTATTGGATGTGTTTGGAGGAATGTGGTTGACTATTCAATCACTTTTGACTATTAAAAAGGGCACTAGCCACTCCAATTTCCAATCGAATGAGCCCTTTTTGAAGTTTCTAGAACAACTCCTTCGATACAAAGTACCCGGGTATGGAGGTGGATTTCCCCACAGGTGGTTTTACAGAAGAGGGATTGAGTGGAAAATCGTCCCGGGCGCATAAATTTTAGAGGTACCAATTTAAAATGAATAATCTAAAACTTATAATTATTTTGTAGTTTTCAAAATTTTTACCTTTATTAAAATAAAGTAGAGGTTGTAGTTGGCTTTAAGTTACTTACTTACTGTAATACTTATATATTAATATTTAATACTTACTGTAAGTATAAGCAAATTTAAGAGGCAAGAACCGCCAAGGCTTCATTCGACTGGAAATTGAAACGGCTAGTGTTCTTTTTAGTAGTCGAAAGTGATTGGAAAGCAACTAACACCCTTCCACGCCCACCCTTTCCCCACACACATCCAATAAAGGTTTTGAGATAGCTATTTTGTTCCACGCAGTTCAAAGTTCAGGAAATTATACCTTTGAGCCGGACACTCCCCCCACAGTCTTCAGGGCAAGGGTTATAACTTATGCCCTGGGGTCTTATAAGGTTGGAAATTCAAAGGGCTAGTGCCTTTTTAATAGTTGAAAGTGATTTGAGGGCAACTAACCCTCCTCTCACGCCGATCTTTTCTCCAAACACATCCAATCAATATTTTAGATAGACATTTTATTCAACGTATTTGAAAGTTTTTGAAATTTTGTATTTAAGGACGACAACCCCCCCCCCCCCACAGCCCGCAGGGTAAGGGTTTTAAGTTATGTTCTGGGGGCAGGTTTTTATTGTAAGCGTAGAAACTTAAAAAGGGCTGATTCAATTGGAAATTGAACGGGCTAGTGCCTTTTATTAAGAGATGAAAGTGATTGGAGAGCAACTAACGCTCCTCTCACGCCCACCATTTTCCCAAACACATCCAATCAAACTTTTGAGATATCCACTTTGTTAACGTAGTTGAAAGTTCTTGAACTTAGGTCTGTTAGGATGATAACCCCCTCAGAGCCCTAAGTGCAAGGGTTCTAAGTTATGCCCCGGGGGCATATAAAGTTTTTATTGAAAGTTGTTGTAGAAATTCCGAAAATGGCTCATTTGGTTAGAAATTGAAATCGACGCTTTTAATAGTCGAAAGTGAGCGGAGAGTAATTAACCCCCCTCTTACGCCCACCATTTCCACAAAAACATTCAATCAAAATTTAGAGATAGCCATTTTGTTCATCGCAGTTGAAAGTTCTGGAAATTATGTATTTAAGGATGACAAACCCCCCAGAGCCCCAAGGGCAAAGGTTGTAAGTTCTGCAAGGGCAAAGGTTGTATGCCTGGGGGCATATAAGGTTTTTATAGACAGAGTTGTCATAAAATTTCAAAAGGGGCTCATTCAATTAGAAATTGAGAGGGTTACTTTCCTTTGTAATAGTTGAAAGTGATTGGAGGGTAACTAACCCCCCTCTCACGCCCACCATTCCTCCAAACACATCCAATCAAAATTTTCAGATAGCCATTTTGTTCAACGTAGTAGAAAGTTCAGAAAATTAGGTCTTTGAGAATGACACCCCTCCCCCCAGTGCTCAGGGCAAGGGTTGTAAGTTATGCCCTAGGAGCATGTAAGATTTTATTGAAAGTTTTGTCGTAGAAACTTCAAAAGAGCGCATTTGATTGGAAATTGAAAGGACTAGTGTCATTTTTAATAGTAGAAAGTGATTGGAGAGCGATTACCACCCCTCTCTCGTCAACGATTTCCCCAAACACATCCGATCGAAATTTTTAAATAGCCATTCTGTTTAACGCAGTTGAAAGTTCTGGGAATTTGATCTTAGTAAATGACAACCACCCTAACAGACCTTTAGGTAAGGGTTGTAATTTATGCCCTGGGGGCATATAAGGTGTTTATAGAAAGCGTTGTCGTTTCCAAAAGGGCTCATTCGATTGGAAATCGAAAGGCCTAGTGCCCTTTTTAATAGTCGAAAGTGATTGGAAGGATTGGCATTTTTATATTAAAAATCGATGTGGGTATAATGTATTATTTTTTGTTGTTGTTGTTGTTTAGACCAGGGCACGTCATATCAAAGGAGTTGTCGTGGGAACTTGACAAGGGCTTATTCAATTGAAAATAGAAAGGGCTGATGCCCTTTTTAATAGTCGAAAGTGATTGGAGGGCAACTAATCCCCTTTCTGTTCCCACGCTCCCACGCCCACCCTTTCATCCACCCATTTTGTTTCAAAGCTAAGTGTTGCCTTAATATTAAATCAAAATGCACTGTGATAATGCTAATTCCCAATAAGGTATCTCAGCAGTATCCCAAGAACGACTGAGGGTATTACGTCAAACTTTCGGGGCTGCTTCTGCTCTTAAAATTTAACCAAATCAAAATAGCATAAGTGTATCCAAGCTATCAAAGAAAGTAAACAGATTTTTTTGCGAGTGGTATCAAGTTTTCTATTTCAGGTCAACTAGAGGAGGTATTAAACTAAATTAAACAGTACCATTTGTGTCCAGATTTTTAAAAGGGTGTATGTTGTTAAAAATTTCTGAAAAATTTTCTCCAGCGTACACATAGCAGGCCCAACTATAGAGTCTTAAAAAACGAAAAGATCTGAAGTATTATTTTCTTTTTCCCTGAAAATTTGCACTTTGCTGAAAAATACAAATGAATGTACATTGTCAGTTTAATATACATATACTGAAATTTAGTAATTAAAATGTTAATATTATTTGATTTATTAAAGTTATAAAAGTAAAAACATTTATATTTTTTCAGTAAAATGCAAATTTTGTTCTGGGCTTGGGAAGGCATAGGGGTTTTTGCGCCCAACTTATGTTAATTTCTTCTCGTTTTGAGTTTGACTTGGTTAATTATTATAATTTCTGTTTGTTTTGGGTTTCATTTATTTATCGATGCTGATTTGTGGTAGTTTCACACTTGGTAGATTATTTGATTTTATTTTTACTCATTTTTTGTTAAATGGAGTTTTTTACTTTTCTTTTGTGGAAAAACTTCTTTTGTGGAAAAAAGTTTTTTTTAATTAATTAAAAGAGAAAAGCAGTTGGATTTGTTTAGTAAGCTTTATAGTTTAATGTCTTATGTGTCCATCTGATTAATTTTAGATTAATTTTATTTGTTTAAATTTTATTTTAGAAGCTGATGATGCTGTGCCAGGTAACAGTGATATGCTGTTTCACATTCCGAACCATTGTTTGTCTCCAAAACGTGAAGATGTGTCTTTGCCTACTTTACCCAGCATTTCAGGACCTTGCAAATTTGAATATGATACCCAGGAATCAGGAATCACATTTTCTGACAATAAAGGTACATCTCAAATATTTGATTTTTGTAGAATCAAATGTTGTTTACCTGTTATTTCAAGCAAATTAATGGTCCTATGTCAATTCTAAATTCTTGGTCAACATTCCTGAGACTCTAGGCAGGCATGCCTTTCCAAAAACTAACAAACAAGTACGTGTCCGATAAGAGAGTCATGCATACTCCCGCCATTTACCCGTGCCCCAGCCATTTAAACATTTGCCTCTCAATTACTTGGACTATCTGTCTTGGCTTTTCTCTGTCTACAATTAGCCATGTCTTGATGCAACCTAATGCAAAATACTTGATAACTTCATAATACTTGATAATATTTTATGGAATAAAAATAGGACAAAGGGTTAATATTAAAATGGAAGTTCCTTTATCTTTTTCCGATGCGTAGGTGTTTGCCAAACAGTTTTGTGGTCATAGATGAAAGTTTTCATACTTTTGCTTGGACAAGGTTTTGGCTATTTGATATTGATTTAATTAAACAGTACCTTCAAACAATAATAAATAATTAATATTGTTCATTTGAATTCAAAGTTTTGTGTTTGTCTCTAGAATGATTTGTCCAAAATATACAGCTAGAAGCGGTTAATAAGTACCATTGGAATTAAAAAATAAACAAGAAATTCAAGTTTTACGCAAGTATGAAATTCCAGGGACATTTTGGGGGCATTGCTTCATTTACTTCAGATTTATAAAAATAACTTTGTTAGAGTGTTCTGGCTATGAGTGAAACCAATCAACTTTAAGAAAAGAGTCACATTTAGAGAATTCAGAAAAGGGCTAAGGGGTCTGTTTTAGTGGTCTATAGCTGTAAAATAATACGATTTAAGTGATCTGCAGTAAATGGGCATGGGCTATCCTTTAGGGGAAAGCAGTGGCGGTTGTGGCCTCTTAAATTTGCTTATACTTATAGTAAGTATTAAATATTGTTATACAAGTATTACAGTAAGTAAGTAGCTTAAAGCCAACTACAACCTCTACTTTATTTTAATAAAGGTAAAAATTAAAAAAAACACAAAATGATTATAAATTTTAGATTATTCATTTTAAATTTGTACCCCTAAAATTTCTGCACCCGGGACGATTTTCCACTCAATCCCTCTTCTGTAAAACCACCTGCGGGGAAAAGTGTGTTAGAAAACTTGTGAAAAACACAAGCATAAATGTGTTTTAAAGATGTCTGAAAATTCTAATGATTCTGCTCCGAATTTTCTCCAGTTAGTGTAAGAGAAAATCAAGTATCTTTGCGGAAAGGAGCCATCACAATTATGAGCCAAAGCTGAGGCTGGACCATTAATTGGATCACGTTTGTTAATTAATTTGGTCAAAGCTGAGCTTCTTTCAGTGTTAAGATTGATTTCTCTTTCTGTTCTTGTGTTACTATAAGAAGACGTAGATGGGAATCAAATCCCTTTTTATGGTAGAGGCGCCACCGTGCTGGGTAAAGAATGTAAAGCCTCGAAACCCGTTAAGGCCGGTGGTATTCTTCTGATGAGCCCTAAATGGAAGGTTTTACTTGGAAATATTTTGCTAGATTTAAGGTGCTTTTGCTGGTAATTTTACATCGACTTACATTTATTGATGACAACTTTGCATGGATTTGGACTTTTCTATTTGGTTGATGGTTTGGGTATACTGTTTGATCCTAGGTAGTTGGATGGATGTGTAAGGTGAGAGCCTCGTTCAAGTGCACATTTGTCTCAATTGCTGGATTATGACGACAGTTTTTTTTTTTTTTTTTTTTTTTTTTTTTTTTTTTTTTTTTCCCAAGTAATTACCTCTTAAACATAATAATATATAGCAGCCCAGCTCTCCCAATCCTGGGACCACATGTGCGTTCTTCCACCTGACGGGTGGGGGGAGATTTATTTAGCGATTAAAAATTAAAGATAGCCCGTTCATTCCCTAAGTCTTCAATAGGAGATTTTCTTTAAGCAATAAGAAAGAAAAGTTACTATTTAGGAAAGATGTTCCTCAATTAAATTAAAAAACATTGCAGAATACATAAATGAACAATGCACACGCATCAAACAAACATAAATTAAGCATTCGAGTCAGCTTTTACTAAGGTTGTCTTCAATGAGTTTGTGCGGGCGACAGCAGTATACTGTAAACACTTTCGAGTGGATGATGGTGAGTTTAATACAGTTGGATTCTTTGCCGTTAATATTAAAGTGCATATCCCCCTTCACTTCCTTCAACTCCCGTGCCTATCATGGGAGACAAAATAGCGCAGTCGAACTACGCACTATTCCAACAGCCCGTGCATCACGTCATTCAGCTGCATGTGATTTGAAAATGACGTCTTAGCAAATCAAAAAGTACACCCTTTAAATTACCATTGTTGAAACCTTTACGGGAAAATTGCAACCCTTCTCATTGAAGCACAAGAAAAAATCACCGTTTTTTCATGGGCAGAAGTGATACCTCTTATTAATCTTCGTCCCTATTGAGCCACTGGAAAATAAGAGAGCTGTTCAAACACTCATAAAATATAAATCTTGTATCTTATCGTTTTGTTATGTGCCTAGACTTGATAAAACCGTCATAAAGTGCCACATGGTAGCCTACACTAAAAGCACAATTTGGAGGACATTTTTGGAATGGAAAGGCGGGGCCAGACACATAAATTTGACTTTATAAGGCAATCATAAAGTGACAGATGGCTCTCAACAAGTGCGCTTTGGGTTGTTTTTTCATTATTTAAAATAAAAAATTACAAAAAAGGATGTAGTCCGTTGAAAAAATTCGAAACTTACTAGGCATCCCAAGCGAATGGGAAAAATTGATACATAGAGTTTGAAAATTACCTTCCCCTTTGTATTATTGTAAAAAAATTGAAATTTAAAAAAATTACCCAAAGTTTTTTTTTGTGTAAGTCCAGGTATGGGAGGTATACATTTCCAGAAGGGGAAGGGGGGGGGGGCTGAATGTTTTTTTTATGTTAAAAATTCTCTTCACCAAGCGAAGCTCGGTCTCCTAGTGTTGCATATTAAAACTGATAACAATAGATAAAAACTATGGGTTGATAATGCTTATATGTGAGCATAAAATTTCTATATTGTGTGAACAACATACACGTCATGTTTGGATTCACTTTATCCTGCTTGCAGCAGACATTTCGTACATTATGCTTATGTAGAGATAAATGTCACACAAGTAGTGCTGGCGTTGCGTGAAATGCGACTAATAACAGTAATAAACCTCAGCACATTTATATCAATTCTTGTTTGGGAGCTTGTTAAAAGAAATATTTTGAAAAGTGAAAATAGCAAGAAATAAGCACGATATTGTTCATAGAGGTAGTTCAACATTTATGGGTTTGTATATGAATCCAAAACGGAAGGAATGGGACGTTATCAGTCCTCACTAGACGTTTCAATTACAAATAAGGAAATTTGAATGGAGTTTTGGTTTAAACTTTGGAAGTAAGACATCAAAACAATTGAATGATATGTGGAGCTGATCCCTCCCCCTACTAACTTTGAATAAAAAACGGAAGGAATAGGACGTTATCAGCGCTCGCTGTTTTTTTTTTTTTTTTTTTTTTTCAGTTACAAGTAAGAGAATTTTAAGCTATACTGGGGTTTTAAATTTAAACATTTGAATTAAAACACTTAAAACAATGGAATGATTTCTGGAGCTGGTCCCTCCCTCCTACTAACTTATATGACTAAGCTACAACTGAATTGACCTATCTAGCTACAGTACGAATATTTATAAAAAAAATACTAAGTCTTATTTTCTTTTTCGATGATTTTTTCATGTTCTTCAATGAAAAAAATTCTTGTTTTCAGTGATATTTTTGTAGTAATTCCATGTCAGTCCTATTTGCAGATGTGGAGGGTGTATTCATATCCGTTTTTGAATGTTTTAAAACAAAACAAAAATCTTATATTGAACTGATAGATTTTAGGGAGTATAAATAAAAAAAACAAGTTTTTTTTATCAGAAAGTAGGGAGCGACATTAAAACGACGTATCTGACCACTTTGGAGTTTCAGCTAGCTTTAGAACTGTCACGAAGGTGGTTAGAGGCAAAAAATCAAGGATTCCAGTGATCAGTAAAAATGTGATGGTAAAACTTAAAAATGATATAGAAAAGGTGAATTGGTACGATGTTCTAAGCGAAGTTCAGGACGCAAATTCAAAGTTTGTTTTATTTTATGAAAAGTTGCAGAGTTTGATAAGTCAAGTAGTCATATTGAAACCGTTTAATAGAAAGCACTCAAGTAAAAAACCTTGGATTAGTCCAGTGATTTTGAAGCAAATAAATGTAAGAGATAAATTGTTTAGAGCTCAAATACTTAACCCGACACAAAAAAATAAGCAATTATATAAAATTTATTGAAATAGGTTGAATACAATTTTAAGAAATGAAAAAAAGAGATATTTTAAGAAAAAGTTTAAGGAGGTCGAAGGATGCCCTAAGAAAACCTGGGGACTAATAAAAGAAGTGGATTAAAAATAAATAGTGTACCTGATGAATTAGTTAGTGTAATGGGAAAGACTTTGAATTCTGAAAAGGACATATGCAATGAATTTCAGAGTTATTTTTCGAATATTGGTCTGAATTTAGCTATGTCAGTTGTACCTGATAGTGGTGATCCAACGTTCGAGTCCTTACTGAGGGCCGATTGATGTATCTCTTCACCTTAGACTTCTAACAGTTGATGAAATTAAAAAATTATTTATGGGTTGCGTAGTAATTCATCTGGTAGCAATCATATTACTCTAAAAACACTTAAATGTATTTTTCCTGTTATAGCTAAAGTTTTATGTGGGTTAATTAATGAGTGTTTTCGTCAAGGAAAATTCCCAGACTGTTTTAAAGTTGCCCGTATAACTCCAATTCACAAGGGTGGTATTCAAAATGACCCAAAAAACTATAGATCGATATCTGTTTTACCCATCATTCCCGTGTTTTAGAGAAGTGTTTTAGTATTAGAATGATGAGTTTTTTGGAGGATCATAAGTTACTGGTAGAGACACAATTTGGGTTCCGTAGAAAAAGGACAACGGAACAGGCGATGATTTATTTGACAACTATTATTAATGAGTTATTAGATAAAGGTTTTAAAATAGGTGCTATATTTTTAGATCTGATGAAAGCTTTCGACACTGTGGATCATGAACTTCTACTTAAGAAGTGTGAGGTGTATGGTTTGAGGGGTAAATCATTAAATTTTTTAAGAAGTTTTTTAAGTAATCGTTATCAGTATGTCCAATTAAATGATTCTTCTTCCGAAAAAAAGCGTATTGAAGTAGGTATTCCGCAAGGATCACTTCTCGGTCCTATATTATTCTTGATATTTATTAATGATTTACCAAATTGTCTGAATAATTTTTTTGCTATAAAATAAATGAACTAACGGTAAACCCGAGAGATGAAACAGTTTCAGTTTTTGCTGATGACCCAACAGCCACTAGCACAATTAAAACGGCGGGGTTGCTGCAGATTTCCATGAAGGAATCAGTTGATAGAATTATAGCATGGCTGAGGGTAAAAAAATTAAGGATTAACATGGCTAAGTCTAACTTTATTATTTTCTCGCGATCATCAAATTTTTACCCATGGATCAAGGAATTAGCTATGCCCAATGACGTTATAAAACGGACTGCGTCTTTTAAATACCTTGGGATTGTAATAGATGAAACTCTATCTTTTAAGGAACATGTAACTTTAACTAGCAAAATTTTGGCAAGAAATCTCGGTATAATGAAGAAACTCCAATATTGTTTTCCCAAGTCTGTCCTTCGCCATCTTTATTTTTCTTTAATACACCCGTATATACTTTATTGTTCGAGTATTTGGCTCTACTTTTTCTTCTATCCTAAAACCAATAAGAGTTCTACAAAATCATGCCGTAAGAATTTTAGCCGATATATCTTCACGTATGTCTGTTCGAGAAATTTACCCAACTTTAAAAATTTTGCCGGCTGCAGGCCTTCGTGAGTTCTATGTATTGTGGTTTATTTTTGGACTGCAGCCGGATGTTCAGCCTCGTTTTTTTGATGATTTATTGTCCATTAGGTCTACTGTTCATTCTCATGATACAAGGGGTAGCGCGGACTTCTGTTTACCTAGAGGTATATCTTCCCGTTCATGTTTTTCTGTTTTTTTATAGAGGTACAGGGAAATGGAATAGTTTGAATAGTGATATTAAGACTATTGGTGACCCCAATATTTTTAGAAAAATCATTAAGGAAATGCTCTTTGCTGAATATGAGTTTTCATTGATTGATTGATTTATTGATTGTGGGGGTTTGGTTGATATGATGTTCCCAGAGGAAGTATAATATATGATATTATTTTGTATTTATTGTTTAATGTGAAGGTATTAGTGGTATTGGTAGCCAATTGTTCTTTAAGGATCTTGTTTTCTCTACCTCCCCCATGGACAAGCTTTGCTTTTTAGGGGAGGAAGTAATAATTTTTTGTTGATATGTTTTTTTTAAATAAATCTTTCTTTCTATATATAACTTAAACGGACAGAAATTATTCGTATATGAAAGGGACTGTCCCCTTCTCAACGCCTCGCTCTTTACGCTATAGTATTTTATTGTTTTAAAAATATATAGTTGTGAGAAAGATAAAAACTTTAGCGTAAAGAGCAAAAAAAAAAAAAAAATAAACACGCTTCTGTGATCTTTCTTCTGGCAAAAAATACAAAATTCCACATTTTTTCAGATAGGAACTTGAAACTTCTATAGTAGGGTTCTCTGATTCGCTGAATCTGATGGTGTGATTTTCATTCAACTTCTATGACTTTTAGGGGTTGTTTGCCCCTTTTTTCAAAAATAAGGCACATTTTCTCAGGCACGTAACTTTTTATGGGTCAGACTAAACTCGATGAAACTTATTTATTTGAAATCAGCTTAAAAATATAATTCTTTTGATGTATCTACTGGTATCAAAATTCCGTTTTTTAGAGTTTTGGTTACTATTGAGCCGGGTTGCTCCTTACTTACAGTTTGTTACCACAAACTGTTTGAAAAGACCCGTACGTATCAGGGGAAACAATTTGACTTGAGAAAACGTGGCGAAACAGGGAGTATAGTACATTTTCGCATACATGCATATAGTACATACATTAACAAAATTATCTGCCCAAAGTAAAGAACGAACTTGAAACTTACAACAAGCAACAGTTTTAAAGCTACTCAATAATTTTTCTCCAAATTATTTGGAGGGCAACTTCCCCCCCCCCCCCCCCCCCTCAACAACGCCACTGATGATGAGCGAAATATTACGACCAAAGAGGGATATCAAGTTATAAGACATTTAAGAGAGGGATAAAGTTAGTTGAATTCAGCTGCTTCACTTTGGGAGGCTACATTTTGTTTTATACGTTTTTAGAAGTAATCCACTTGATGCAAAAAACTTCAATTGATTGGTATTTTGGGTACTTTTAATTGTGGCAAAAACTTTCTTTGTTTCTGCAACATAAACTTTTTTTTGCCATATTTAATTATTCGAGTTGCTTTTTATTTAATTATTCGAGTTGCAATGTATTATTATTATTGATTTACCTTTATCCAGTACCTTCTATTTTAATGAATTTCTATGAATTTTACTGAATGTTTCTGGTTTTATTTTTCTTTATAAAAAGCAGATTTAAAAACGATTAATGAAAAAACCTGCATATGCATCTGATTTTATGCAGATATGTATATTCAATGTATATACAACATTGAATATACATGTATGTTTTTATTTTAACATAACTAAAAGAAAATGTAGTTGGATTTGTTTAGTAAGTTTTATCAATGTTATATGTGTCCATTTGAATAAATTTAGATTAATTCCATTTGATTAAATTTAATTTTAGAAGCTGATCATGCTTTGCCAGGTAACAGTGATATGATGTTTCACATTCCAAACCATTTTGAGTCTCCAAAATGTGAAGATGTTTCTTTGCCTACTTTACCCACTATTTCAGGACCTTGCAAATTTGAATATGATACCCAGCAATCAGGACTCACATGTTCTGACATTAAAGGTACATCTCAAATATTTAGTTTTTGTAGAAACAAATCTATTGGATAATATTTTTGGGACAAAAATAGGACAAAGGGACTTAATTTGAAAATGGAAGTTCCTTTATCCTGTTTCAATGAGCTTGTGTTTGCCAAACAGTTTTGTGGTCATAAATGAAAAGTTTTACTTGAACAAGGTTTTGGCTATAAACTGAACTGCCTACCAGTAATTTTTAGTATATGATATTGATTTTCTAAAACAATACATTTAAACAAAAATATATAATTTTCAGTTGAAGTCAAAAGTTTTTATGTTTGTCTCTAGAAGGATTTTTCTTAAATATACAGCTATAAGAACATAATTAGTCCCTTTGGATTTTAAAAATAACAAAGAAATTTATGTTTTACACAAGTATTGAATTCCGGGGACATTTTGGGGGCATTACTCATGTACTCCAGATTTATAAAAATAACTATGTTGGAGTGTTCGGGCTATGAGGGATACCTATCAACTTTAAGAAAAGAGTCACATGTAGAAAATTCAGAAAAAAGTTAAGGGGTTGGTTTTAGTGGTCCACTGCTGTGAAACAATTTAATTTAAATATAAAACGATGTTGTCTAAGTGGTTTGCCCCCGTAAAACAATTTGTTTTAAATATAAAAATATAATACGATTTAAAAATATAGAAGAAAGTCAAGTTTTACACAGGTATGGAATTCTAGGAATATCAGGGGGCATTTACTCTAGATTACTTCCTTCCAGATTTTAAAGATTACTGAGTCGGAATATTGGGGCTATTAGGGATGTTGACTCATCATTGCCAAAGAAGTTGATGGTAGAACGCTTAATAGAAAGGAAAAAAAAAACAGAAACACATTCTGATATTGTAGCCCCTTGCAACTTTTTGACTGTTTGTGTGGTTACGGATCAAAACTTGGAACATCTCCTAATTATGCTATGCCTATCTGGCCAATATCTATAATCAGATTTAAGCAATTGAAAAAAAGGAAAGACTGATGTAATATTTTTACATTATAATTCGTGTGATCTAACAAATTGTTTTTCTTTTCATAATCGTACTACTTAGGATTGGCGCTACTACAAATAAAAAAGGGTACTTTAGTAGAAAGAACTGTGGAACCCATCATCCCTGAAGATAATGATGGTTTTGGAACTAATCCTTGTTTAATAATTTCTCATTTGTCTGTGAAAACTGCTTTCCCAGTTCTTTTGATCAAATGAAAGGTAAACTAATTTGTGGAAATTTCTAACTCCTTAACGAAAAAAATGATTGTTCTCTTGCAACCTACAATTACTTGGGCGCCCCTCTCCATAGCTGACATATAACAGAAATGTTTTAACCTCAAATGTGTCAGAAGGAATAATAGACTTACCCCTAGTTAGAGATGCGATTTTCTCATACCAAAGATGACCAAAACATAACAGTTACGTAATGATGACCATGACATTACATTGAGTTGTTACTTACAGGTCCTCCTTTGTCTTTTTTTCTATAAAAAGTGAAAATTATAGTTACTTTTTATTCTTCTTAATCATTAAGTAGTCCTAAGTAAAAATAAAAATAAATGTAACTGTATATGTACTTGGATTTAACCATTAAGAAGTTGGGATAGACAACTAATGATCTGGTAGAATAATTTTCTCTTGCCCTTTCTTGTATGTATGTATGACGAAGGAAATATTATGACTAAAGAAGGGGTAATTATGAGACAGCAAGATTTTTTTTTTAATTTCATAACATAATTAATGTTGAATTCAGATAGGGATATCAAGTTCTAAGACATTTAAGAGAAGGATAAAGTAATTTGAATTCAGCTGCTTAACTTTGGGAGGCCATATTATGTTTTGTAAGTCATCTGAATATGATACCCAGGAATCAGGACTCGCATGTTCTGACAATAAAGGTAAATCTCAAATATTTGTTTTTTGTAGAATCAAATGTATTGGATAATATATTATGGGACAAAAATAGGATAAAAGGATTTTATTTTAAAATGGATGTTCTTTTATGTTGTTCCAATGCCCAGGTGATTGTCAAATAATTTTGTGGTCATGGATGAAATTTTTCAAGTTTTTGCTTGAAAGAAGGTTTGCTAATTTTGTTTTTGAAATGGCTTGATAATAATCCCTAAAACTAATATATCTTTATAGTTTTTACAATCGTTTATTATAGTGTATAAATTAAAATATAAATCTGTCTATTATTATGTTTTCAAGTTATTGTAAGTTATGCCCTGAGGGCATATATGGTTTTTACAGATAGTAATGTTGTAGACGCTT
Source organism: Artemia sp. Qi Xiang Cuo (assembly GCF_049724085.1). Classification (NCBI taxonomy): domain Eukaryota; kingdom Metazoa; phylum Arthropoda; class Branchiopoda; order Anostraca; family Artemiidae; genus Artemia; species Artemia sp. Qi Xiang Cuo. The sequence goes on from NC_142805.1 coordinate 61,922,770, forward strand.
CAAAAACGGGTTATTCGATTGAAGACTAGAAGGGCCTGCGCCGTATTTAATAGTCAAAAGGGATTGGAGGATAACTAACACCCCTCTCACACCCACCATTTCCCCAAACACATCCAATTAAAATTTTGAGATAGCCATTTTGTTCGACGTAGTTAAAAGGTCCGGAAATTATGTTTTTGAGGATGACAATCCCCCCACAGCCCTCAGGGCAAGGGTTGTAAGTTATGCCCTGGGAGCATATAAGTTTTTGTTATAGAAATCTTTGTCGTACAAACTTCTAAAAGAACTCATTCGATTGGAAATTGAAAGGTCTAGTGCCCTTTTTAATAGTCGAAAGTGACTGGAGGGCAAGTAACCCCCCCCCTCTTACGCCTACCATTTCTTCAAACATATCCAATCAAAATTTTGAGATAGCCATTTTGTTCAACGTAGTTGAAAGGTCCGGAAATCATGTCTTCGAGGATGACAATCCCCTACAGCCCTCAGGGCAAGAGTTATAAGTTATGCTCTGTGAGCATACAAGGTTTTTATAGAAAGCACTGTCGTAGAAAGTCCCCTTTTTCATAGTCGAAAGTGATTGGAGGGCAAGTAACTCCCCTCTCACGCCCACCATTTCTCCAAACACATCCAATCAAAATTTTGAGATAGCCATTTTGTTGCTGGAAATTAGGTCTTTGAGGATAATAACCCCCTCAGAGCCCTCAGGGCAAGGGTTGTAATTTATGCCCTGGGGGTGTGTAAGGTGTTTATAGAAAGCGTTGACTCATTCGATCGGAAATTGAAAGGGCTAGAGCCCTTTTCAATAGTCTAAAGTGATTGGAAGGCCTAACATGTTTATAGTAAAGAGTGATATGGGTACAATGTATTTTTTTTTGTTTAGACCAGGGCACTTCGTATCGAAGGAGTTGTCGTAGAAACTTCGAAAAGGGCTCATTCGATTGAAAATAGAAAGAGCTATTGCCCTTTTTAATAGTTGAAAGTGATTGGAGGGCAGCTAATCCCACTCCCGTGCCCACCCTCCCATTTGCCCATCATGTTTAAAAACTAAATTTTGCCTTAAGATTAAATCAAAATGCACTGTGTTAATGCTAATTCCCAATAAGGCATCTCAGCAGTATCCCACGAACGACTGAGGGTACTAAGTTCAAACTTTCGGGGCTACTTCTGCTCTTAAATTTAACCAAATCAGAATAGCGTAACTGTATCCAAGCTATCAAAGAAAGTAAACAGATTTTTTGCGAAGGGTATCAAGTTTTCTATTCCAGGTCAACTAGAGGAGATATGAAACTAAATTAAACACTACTATTTGTGTCCAGATTTTTAGAAAGGTGTATGTTGTTAAAAATTGCTGAAAAATTTCCTCCAGCATCCAAATACCAGGCCAAACTGTAAAGTCTCAAAAAACGAACAGATTTAAACTATTATTTTCTTTTTCCCTGAGAAGACTATATCATATAAAACGAACTTAATTAAAAAAAACTTGTTCCACAAAAAAGTTTTTCAAAGAAAAGTAAAGAACTCCATTAAACAAAAAATGTGCAAAAATAAAATCAAATAATCTATCAAGCGTGAAACTATCACAAATCAGCATCGATAAATTAATGAAACCCAAAACGAACAGAAATTACACTAAATAACCGAGCCAAACTCAAAATGAATAGGAACTTTACTGAAAAAAATGCAAATGAATGTGCATTGTCAGTTTAATATGCATATACTGATATTCATTATTCAAAATGTTAATATTATTTGATTTATTAAAGTTATAAAAGTAAAAACATTTGTATTGTTTTCAGTAAAGTGCAAATTATAAGACATACGACACCGAACAAGTAAGGGGTCAAAAATGAAAATAAAGAGCAGTGAGTCAAAAATGAAAATACAGAGGAGCGAGTCAATGAAAATCAGCCTGGACAGCGAGAATCAAAACGTGTCAAAGTTAAAAATTATAGCAATGATTATTGTGTTTGTGATTTTGACATGGATAAGGTCATCAATGCCTACCATACCTTTGTTAAAAAAAAAGAAAAAAAAGGTTCGGCAATATGTCTTTCATAATGACAAAAGAAAAGCCAAGGCAAAAGAAGAAGTTTTTGTCCCCCTACCTGAACAATTGAAAGTGTCACGCCTTCCATGCCTTGTAAAATCAAATATATATATATATATATATATATATATATATATATATATATATATATATATATATATATATATATATATATATATATATATATTAGTTTGTTTTCATGCATCCAAGTTGAAACTCTACATAGTGATCACTATATATATATATATATATATATATATATATATATATATATATATATATATATATATATATATATTAGTTTGTTTTCATGCATCCAAGTTGAAACTCTACATAGCGATCACTTATGTAGTTCAATCATTTTTTTTTCAATCAATCAAAAAGACGTGGAGGGTGGTTTGTTGCCCTTCGATATTTTTTAATTCCTTAAAAGGGCTCTAGAACTTCCGATTTTTTATCCAATGATCCTCTTGGTCTCACCCTATTTTGGCATAGTACCCATCTTTGTAGCAGTCTTCCATAGTCTTTAAGTCTTGGTGAAATCTTTCACCTTGCTCATTACTAGTAGTGACTAAAGTCTCTGAGAAATAGTTCAAATGGCTATATAAATAGTGAACTTGAATACTCATGTTACAACCATGGTTTCTGAAACGGATAAGCATATTGTTTACCGGATAAACGGATAGCATATTGGTGACACAATATTCAGCTTTGCGGTGACTCAAAAAGTGTTTGACTTCCACAAATGATGTATATTTTTTTGCTCTTCCTCATTCAGTTAAGAAAAATACCAATATTTGTTGTTATACTGCATCTCCTCCACTTATGGTTGGATTTACCCTAGGGTGTCTTTTTTGATCGTTTAAGGTTTCATTTTCGCTCTTTACTTACATCAGAATATGTAATTTTAATAGCTAATATAAGCATCAGCAAGAGCTAGAGAAGAGGGTTCGAAAATAAAATTTGTTGTTAAAATATATCGAAAGATATACTGTTTTCTTTTTTAACTCGGTCGAATTTTTTAGGTCGCTTCTCACCACACGTGTCTGGACTATACTTACAGAGAAGTGCGTCACTACTTGTTGATACTCTAAGTGGTTTCTCAAATCCATTTGCATTGGAATCTGAAGCAAAAGGCTTCGAAAATGATAAAACATGTTTGAAAAGTCGCTTGCAAAGTAAAAAGCATAGAAAATCAGAAAGACATCAAAGCTCACATAAAGGAGAAAAGAAATATAAATGTGAGGTATGTGACAAGATTTCTTTACAAGATTTCTTTGACAAGACAAGATTTCTTTAAAAGCACATTTGAATTCGCATCAAAGAGTGCATATGGGTGAAAAACCGTTTAATTGTCATGTATGTGACAAGACTTTTTCTCGTATGTATAGTTTAAAGACACACCAGAGAGTGCATACAGGTGAAAAGCCTTTTATATGTGATGTATGTGAGAAGGCCTTTTCTGAAGCAGGATATTTGAGGCAGCACCAAAGAGTGCATACGGGTGAGAAACCGTTTAAATGTCATGTATGTGACAGAACTTTCTCTCAATTGAATTCTTTAAAGACGCACCAGAGGGTGCATACAGGTGAAAAGCCTTTTAAATGTGGTTTATGTGACAAAACCTTTTCTCGAGCAGACAGTTTGAACGCGCATCAAAAACTGCATTCACGTGAGAAAACGTTTAAATGTGATGTATGTGAGAAGACCTTTTCTGATGCAGGAAGTTTGAAGCAGCACCAAAGAGATACGGGTGAGAAACCGTTTAAATGTCATATATGTGACAAGGCATTCTTTTTTTGCATGTTTTAAAGAGGCACCAGAGAGTGCATACAGGTGAAAAGCCTTTTAAATGTGACAGATGTGATCTGACCTTTTCTCAAGCAGCAAGTTTGAACCGGCACCAAAGAGTGCATACGGGTGAGAAATCCTTTAAATGTCATGTATGTGACAGGATTTTTTCTCGTTTGTATACTTTAAAGACGCACCAGAGAGTGCATACATGTGAAAAGCCTTTTAAATAAGAAGTATGTGGCCAGACCTTTTCTCAAGCAGCAAGTTTTAACGCGCATCAAAGACTGCATTCAGGTGAAAAACGTTAAAATGTGATGTATGTGAAAAGGCCATTTCTGAAGCAGGACCAAAGAGTGTATACTAGTGAAAAACCAACTCAATGTTCTGTAGGTGAGAAGAGTTTTGAGCGAGTTTATATGCAAGATTTTTTTTTCAGGAAACTGACAATTAGTAGAGCACTAGAATTTCATAAAAGTTGGTTCGAACAAAAATAAAATTGAAAAAAACTAGTCTGCTCTTTGAATACAGACCAAAGACTGCACACAGATGGGAAACGTTTTAAATGTAATCTGTGTTAGAAAATTTTTATATGATTTGAACAATTTTTAAAGGCATCAAAGAGTGTATGCAGGAGTTTAGTGAGATTGTAATAATACAAGCTGGATCCTCATTGGCTTGTTGTCATTGTTCTCACAAATAATTATAAATACTTACCGTTGAATTAGATTCATTTAATTCGGAATTAACGTCTAACAACCCATTCTAAGAAAAGCATCTTGGTTTATAGACTGCAACAAGACCTTCAGGCATAATAGTAGTTTTTTATTGAAAGAAGTTTTGGTATATGTAACATATACCCCCTACCGCTCAAGAAGTGAAGTTAGGTTAATCCAAATATACCTAATTATGATAAAAATATAATACTTTAAAAACAAATTTGGGCTATATATTTGCACATTAGGGGGTTTGGTGTAAAGTACAGTGGGTCTGCATGCAAAATGTGTTAGCTACAATTATTCTGATATAATGAAGTAAGAATTGTTTTCTGACTTCACACTGTCCAAATACTTTACCCCCACCCCTCTTTTTTGCTGAAAAAACTTTTATCAAAAGAAACAGGTCTACATTGTCCAAAACTGAATTGCATAATAATCAGTATTTTCAAGTTTGTTCAAAAGACCCAAAAGTTTTGTTTTCAAATTGCTTAGAAATTATTCCATTGTGTTCCTTTTTCAAAATGGGCTAACGATTTTATTTTCTGATTTAGTTCGAAATTTGCAGGGTTCTCAATTTTGCTTACTATCTTAAGTGGACCACAAGTTTGATTTGAGATGGAGGGGGCCTGTCATGGAAAAAGATGGGTAGCAAAGTAGCAATGCTACTTGGCAGTTTTCAAATTTGTTGGTACATCGAAAAGTTTTCAATTTGGAAAGTTTAAAGGCATAGTAAAGAGTATTACTCTCAGATATAGTTACTTCTAAGGATTGGAGAAGAACCTATTTCAGCTCTTTCAGAGAATAAAGTGCTCTTTTAACTGATCAGAACAAACGTGTTACTGGTTGCCGGCTGTTTTGGCCATTTATCTCGGGCCAAGCAGAAGGCTAGTTGTTTTCAAAATGAGTTACGGAGAATATTGTGGTCCTTGAAAGTAATTTAAATGAATTTTGATTAAAAATGAGGTTATATAAATTTACTAATTTGTTTTGAATTTTTAGGCAAGATAAATGTAAAACAAAACCCATTTGCTACTTCAAACTGCATATTTTAGTGATTAGCCTACTGCGATTTCAAAGATTTGCTTTTCTTCCTTTTTTTCTCTTTTGAGATTCATGTAAAATTTACTGAGCTCACTTATGAAAATGGGGATTCAAATTTCTTATAAACTATATTTAAGGTTAGCTACTAAAAATTATTGATTTACTCCAAGAAGCATGTGTCATATCCTAGAAAAATCTCTTCATTCTTATTATGAAAAAAAAAATTCCAATTTTGAAGGCAAGGTGACTATTGTTTTTTTCATATTATTGGTTTTTCTGTTGAATAAATACACCCAAAGCTTATCAATTCCATTGCAATCAAATTATGCATGTTTTCTATTTTTTATTGTTTAAGAGAATATATCATCATCATCCTTGTGTCCATTTCTAATTCTGCTGTCAATAAAATTCCGTTTCTCGATCTAAATTTCAATGCTATTGCCCAAATTCAACTAATACAGGCTAGTATAAGGTGCATATCGGTTACATAATACAAACTCAAGAAGTGAAGTTTGATTAATGCTAATGAAATCAAACAAAATATGATGAAAATATAATAGTTTAGAAACAGATTTGGGCTGCATATTTGCACATAAGAGGGGGGGGGGTAAAGCATAGCATGTATTAAATACGTAACCTAACTTTACCTGACCAAAATACCAACTAAATACTTAAATAAGATGTACCTACAATTTATTTCCCAAACTAGCCAAAGCTAATTCTCTGGTATAAAGAAGTTGCTTGACCAGTTTCTTGTGTCATGTTCGCATCCTTTGCGATCGAAATTCTCGAGTGTGTATTATATAACCGATAAGTATCCTAGTATAATTTTAGGACTATCCTACTCGCAGGTGATGGGTTTTGTCTAGTATTAAACGCGTTTCATCCTCCCATCCCATAGAAGAAAATTTAGTTCTCTTAAACCCCAAAAACATGAATTCGTCACTCATCCCTCTATGATCCAATAATTCCAATTAAATTGAAGTATCCAAAAGTAAATACATAATAAAAGTGTATTTCAGTTGTCATTCGGAGTTTAAAGCGAAAGGACCCAGGTGGGATTTTTTTGCATTATCAACACCTGTTTCCTACAAAAAACACCGAATAATAATAATAATAATCTTTATTCGTTCCCTTTATCACACTGCAATAACATGGGTATTGTCAATTTAAGCACAAAAAAAAGAAAAGCACAACAAGACACAGCACCAAGAAAAACACAAATGATGAACCATCACCTCTACTTCAGGACACTATTGTTGTAATATCTGACGTAGTAGGGCACAAACAATTTTAGATATCTTGTTGTCGAATGTGTAGGCGGGCACTCCAAAAAGTGTAGTGGGTCTCTGAAGTAAACGGAGGAAGGATATCTCGGTGTTTTGAGGACTTTAGGATATCAGCTCCAAACTTCATCAGCATTTCCTTTACGAAATTGGACACAATTTGTTTGACATATTTAATTGCTAAAGAACTTGATATTGAATGAAATTGGGTACGGTATTCCGATGTTGTTTAGACCTGGGCACTTCGCATCGAAGGAGTTGTCGTAGAAACTTCGAAAACGGCTCATTCGATTAGAAATTGAAAGAACTAGTGCCCTTTTTAATAGTCGAAAGTAATTGGAGGCCAAATAACCCCCCTATCTCGCCCACCATTTCCCAAAACACTTTCAATCAAAATTTTGAAACAGCTATTTTGTTCAACATAGTTGAAAGATACGGAAATTATGTCTGAGGATGACAGCCCTCAGGGCAAGAGTTTTAAGTTATGTCCTGAGGGAATTTAAGGTTTACATAGAAAGGGTGATCTTATAAACTTCGGAGCAGGCTCATTGGATTGTTAATCAGAAGTGTTAGTGCCCTTTTTGAGATTCAGAGTGATTGGAGGGTGGACACCCCCCCCCCCCACGCGCTCATATTTTCCCGAAATGCATCGGACAGAAATTTTGAGATAGCTATTTGTTGCCGTAGAAACTTCAAAAAGAGCTCATTCAATTGAAAATGGAAAGGGCTAGTGCCCTTTTTAATTGTCAAAGTTGATTGAAGGCAACTAATCCCCTTCCCAAGCCCACCATTTCCCCAAACACATCCATTCAAACTTTCGAGATGGCCATTTTGTTCAACGTAATTGAAAGGTCCGGGAATTATGTCTGAGGATGGGAACTCCCCACAGCTCTCTGATCAAGGTTATAAAATATGCCCTTGGGGTATATAAGGTATATATAGAAAGGGTGATCGTAAAAACTCTGGAATTGGGCTAATTTGATTGGAAATCAGATGTTCTAGTGCACTTTTCATCATTAAGAGTGATCAAAAGGTGGATACGCCCCCACCCCCTCTCACACCTCGTATTTTCCCAAAATGCATCTGATAGAAGTTTTGAGAAGGCCATCTGTGGCCGTAGAAACTTAGAAAAGAGCTCATTCGATTGGAAAGTGAAAGGGCTAGTGCTCTTCTTAATAGTCTAAAGTGATTTTAGGGTTACTAACCCCCCTCCCACGCCCACCATTTCCTCAAAAGTATCCAATCGAAATTTTGAGATAGCCATTTTGTTCAATTTAATTGAAAGGTCCGGAAGTTATGTCTTTGAGGTTGACAACAGCTCTCAGGGCAAGGCTGTGAAGTTATGCCCTGGGGGCATATAAGATATATATAGAATGGGTGATCGTATAAACTTCGGAGGGGGATTATTGTATTGGTAATCAAAAATTCTAGCGTCCTTTTTAAGATTCAGATTAATCGGAAGGTGGACACCCCCCACTCCTCATATTTTCCCGAAATACATCTAATAGAAAGTTGGAGATGGCCGTATGTTGTCGTAGAAACTTGGAAAAGAGCTCATTCGATTAGAAATTGAAAGGGCTAGTGTCCTTTTTAATAGTCGAAAGTGATTGGAGGGCTATAACTCCCCTCCCACTCCCACCATTTCCCCAAATCCATCCAATCCAAATTTTGAGATGGCCATTTTGTTCAACGTAATTGAAAGGTCATGAAATTAGGTCTTTGAGGATGACAACCCTCCAAAGCCGTCAGGGCAAGGGTTGTAAGTTATGCCCTGGGGGCATATAAGGTATGCATAGAAAGGACGGTCGTATAAACTTTGGAGGGGGCTCATTGGGTCTGTATTCAGAAGTTCTAGCTCCCTTTTTAAGATTCAAAGTAATCGGAAGTTGGATACCCCCCCCCTCACACCTCGTGTTTTCCCGAAATGTATCTGATATAAATTTTGAGATGGCCATATATTGTCGAAGAAACTTAAAAAACAGCTCATTTGATTGGAAATTTAAAGAGCCAGTGCCCAATTTTAATATTCGAAAGTGATTGGAGGGTAACTAACTCCTCTCCCACACCTACTATTTCCCCAAACACATCCAATAAAATTTTTTAGGTAACCATTTTATCAACGTAATTAAAAGGTCTGGAAATTATGTCTTTGAGGATGCCCCCCCCCTCACACAGCCCTCGGGCCAAGAGTTGCAAGTTTTGCCCTGGGAGTATCTAAGGTATATATAGAAAGGACGATCGTATAAATTTTGGAGGGGGCTCTTTGGATTCGTAATCAGAAGTTCTAGTGCCCTTTTCAAAACTCGGAGTATTTGGAGGGTGGATACTCCCCCCCCCCCTCACCAAACCTCGTTTTTTCGCGAAATGCATCTAACAGAAATTTTCAGTTGGCCATTTGTTGTAGAAACTTCGAAAACAGCTCATTCGATTGGAAATTGAAAGGGTCAGTGTTCTTTTTAGTTTCAGAAAGTGATTTGAGTGCAACTAACCCCCTCCCTTGCCTAATATTTCGCCAAACACATCCAATAAAAATTTTGAGATAGCCATTTTGTTCAACGAAATTGAAAGGTCCGGGAATTATGTCTTGAGGATGACAACCCCACAGCCCTAAGGACAAGGTAAGTTATGCCCTGTAGGCATATAAGGTATATATAAAAAGGTTTGATTAATAGAAAGGTTGATATATAAATTTCGGAGGAGGATCGTTGTTTTTAAGTTTTTCATTTATTTTTATTTTTTTCAGTAAACTCGAGACGAACATAAATTAACCTTAATAGGACTGACAACCCCCATGCCTTCTCAAGACCAGAACATAACTTGCCATTTACTAAAAACGAAATATATTTAGAGTTTTTACTAGATATATGAAGGGGGAAGTTTGCTTTCTTGCAGTCCAATTACAGTGCGAGTGTCTACTACTGCTAACAACTCACCGCAGCACCAAGCCGTCTGAGGCCAACACAACTACGCAAGCTCCTCCTCCATCCCATCATTTATTTTTTTTTCAGTAAACTCGAGACGAACATAAATTAACCTTAATAGGACTGACAACCCCCATGCCTTCTCAAGACCAGAACATAACTTGCCATTTACTAAAAACGAAATATATTTAGAGTTTTTACTAGATATATGAAGGGGGAAGTTTGCTTTCTTGCAGTCGAATTACAGTGCGAGTGTCTACTACTGGTAACAACTCACCGCAGCACCAAGCCGTCTGAGGCCAACACAACAACGCAAGCTCCTCCTCCATCCCATCATTTTTTTTTTTTTTTTCAGTAAACTCGAGACGAACATAAATTAACCTTCATAGGACTGACAACCCCCATGCCTTCTCAAGACCAGAACATAACTTGCCATTTACTAAAAACGAAATATATTTAGAGTTTTTACTAGATATATGAAGGGGGAAGTTTGCTTTCTTGCAGTCCAATTACAGTGCGAGTGTCTACTACTGCTAACAACTCACCGCAGCACCAAGCCGTCTGAGGCCAACACAACTACGCAAGCTCCTCCTCCATCCCAATCTATTCAAAGCCTCCCTTTTTACACCCGCCCACAAAGTTCCCATTTCCTTTAAATCTTTCTTTATGACGTCCTCCCCCTCCAGACGAGGACGACCTGCCTCCCGCTTAGCCCTAGACGGTTGACCGAAAAGAACAATCTTCGGCAATATGTCATCCTTCATCTGCAGAACGTGCCCTCGCCACCTCAACCTTTCTTTCATTATAGCCCTAGAGAGTGGTATTGAACCACATTTTTCGTGTAGCCTATTGTTTGAAATACGGTAAGTCAGCCGGGTACCCAGAACAATCCTTTAGTAATTTCTCTGGAAAACATCTAGTAAGTCTTCATCCGCTTTTCGGAGCACCCATGCTTCAGAGCCTTATTTGACCACTGTCATCACTGTAGCTTCTAATATTCTAATCTTGGTTGTCAGACTTATCTACGTGTTCTTCCTAACTTTTTTTAACTGTGAAAAAACACCCTGAGCCTTGGCTATTCTACTTTTAACATCTTCACTGCTCCTGCCATCTTTACTAATAATAATACCAAGGTAAGTGAAGCTGCCCACCTCATCAATCTTTTCCATACCCAACGTGACCTTTTCATCTTCACTTATTCCTAGTCTTAGTGACTTAGTCTTCCTAACATTAATTTTCAAACCTATTCTATCACCCTGAACTCGCAAAACCTCTAAAATTTCATTCATTTTGCTCACACTTTCATCTAGGATGTTTAAATCATCAGCATAATCTAAGTCCAGGAGACTTTCCTTCCCATTGGATTCCGTGGTCTCCCATTGCCTTTCCTGTGCTCCTTAAGACAAAGTCCATCAAAACAATCCATATAAAGGGGGATAGAACACAACCCTGCTTAACTCCTGATTTAATACAAAACCAGCTGCTAATCTCATTTCCTACTTTAACCGCAGCAGTTTTATTCTCGTACATAGTACTAATTACTTTAATGTATTTGTCTGGTATACCATACAAGGATAAAACCTTTACTAAAGCTCTTCTATCAACAGAGTCGAACGCTTGCTCATAATCTATAAAACTGAGGACCAAAGGCGTTTGACAACTCAGACACTTCTCAATTATTAGCCTAAGAGTGGAAATTTGGTCGACACATCCTCTACCTTTTGTTAAACCGCACTGTTCTTCTCTTAAAACTCTGTCTACGGCATCTCTCAGTCTAAAAAGTATCTTATTGCTAAGATACCCCTTTCTTATAAAGTGGCTTAATTAAGGTTTCCCTAAAATCGTTAGGTACTTCTCCTTTTTCAAAAATCATATTCATAATCTTCAGTAACTTATTTCTAACCCCAGAACCACCATATTTAAAAAACTCATTTACCACACTATCAGTACCCGGAGCCTTATTATTGTTTAATCCTTTTAGTATTGTCGCTAGTTCTTACTCACGAAACAAAACCTACATCACATCCAAGATATCACACACTTTTTCATTTTTCTCTGCACCTTTGCCTGCAACTCTATCTCGGTTAAGCACATTCTCAAAATGTTCGGCCCATCTCTCTTTAGTTCTTTCCTTATCGCTAATTGTGGCCCCATTCCTATCTTTAACTGGTCCAAGCCCGGATTGACTACTCCCTCTAATTTATTAACATGCCAGTACAATATTTTACTATTATGCCATCTAACTGTATCTTCCAGATCCTCGGCAATTTTATCCATGGCCTCCACTTCAAACCTCCTTAGCTCATATTTTAATGCTTTCTCCGCTTTCTTTACATTCCTCTTGTTTTCATATGATCCATCACTCAGATAATTCTTGTACAAGTCCTTTTTCCTTTCTATTAATCATAGAGCTTTTTCACTTAAATTCTTAGCTGTGGTTCTAGCTTTCTTCCCTCAAACACCTTCAGCAACTTCACAAATTATTTTTGTAAAATTATTCCAACCATCTTCCACGTTATCAAATTTTAAACTCTTAAGTTTAGTATTCAACTGTTCCTGGAAAGTTTTTCAAATTCTCATCCTTGAGTCTACCAGCATCATAACTTCCCGGGATGTAGTTACCCTTCCGATATTTCAGCTTTAAATTAACCCTTGACACTACCAGATGGTGACCTTTACTTTTAACATCAATAACAGCACTCCTATATACCCTAGTATCCTGTATTGATCCTGCCAGTCTTCGGTTTACTATAACATAATCAGTATGATTTGCTGTCTTACCATCACGTTAATACCTTGTTTACTTATGAGCCATTTTATGACCAAACACCGTATTGGTTATAACTAGATTTTTATACCTACAAAATTGCGAAATTCTGTATCCATTACTTAGGATACATTACCAAATTTACCTAGGCTAGGATACCATCTATGCCTATTTCTACTGACTTGGGCGTAAAAATCTCCTAGTAAGAACATTATATTTCTACCTGGGACCCTGTCTATTTGCTCCTGTAACCGCAATTAAAATTCATCTGAGTCACTAGTATGTCCGTCAGTCGGTTCTACAGGGGCATATATTACTATAACTGATACCCTGAACTTTTTAGTCATAAAATGAGCAATTAATATTCTATTATTAATACCTTCCCAGCCTAAACAAGACTTAGCAGCTTCCTTATTCATCATAAGCCCTACTCCCTGTCTATGTACCCCATCCTTCTTGCCTGAGTAAACAAATTCTATATCACCTAATTTCATGCTTCCTACCCCTGGGATATGAGTTTCTGAAACTCATAATAAGTCCAGATCGAATTGTCTGAATTCGTAAATAATTTCTTAGACCACACTGCTTTTCCATTTACAAAAAATTAAACAAGAAAAACGGGTTTTAATTTCTATAAGCCAGTGAATACAAAACACTTAATTAAACAAAAATACTCCGAATATTTCGGCCCCACATCCGGGAGCCTTTCTCAACGGAAAAAAAAATTCTTACATAAACATAAAAAACATACTAAACAAAACAAAAGAAAAAATATAAATAAATAGGAAAAGAAAACTCACATATTAAATAAACAAAAGCATTCGATTGTATACGGCAGTGAATGGAGTTTGTTTATTTAATATGTGAGTTTTCTTTTCCTATTTATTTATATTTTTTCTTTTGTTTTGTTTAGTATGTTTTTTATGTTTATGTAAGAATTTTTTTTTCCGTTGAGAAAGGCTCCCGGATGTGGGGCCGAAATATTCGGAGCATTTGTGTTTAATTAAATGTGTTGTATTCACTGCTTTATAGAAATTAAAACCCGTTTTTCTTGTTTAATTTTCTGAATTCGTCAGTCAAAATGTCGATACGATGGGCATTTTTTAACGTCGTAACATGCCAAGTTCCAATTTTCGTGCTCTTTAAATCATTGAAATTATTTCGCCTCAGGAAAAGAAATGATCCCGGATACCAGTGCAGGACGGGGATCACATATCTTCTCAAGTCTACACCGAAGTGCTTAAGCCGGCTTTGAACCGGACAGCAAGAAGTCCCTGGGACCTCCAATAATGGAAGCCTTGTGCACGGTGTTTGGTCATAAAATGGCTCATAAGTTAACATGGTATTCACGTGATGGTAAGATAGGAAATCTTGTTGATTATGTTACAGTAAACCGAAGACTGGCAGGATCAATACAAGATACTAGGGTATATAGGAGTGCTGTTATTGATGTTAAAAGTAAAGATGGGCTACCCAGTAAAGATCACCATCTAGTAGTGACAAGGGTTAATTTAAAGCTGAAATATCGGAAGGGTAACTACCTCCCGGGAAATTCTGATGTTGGTAGACTCCAGGATGAGAATTTGAAAGAAACTTTCCAGAAATAGTTGAATACTAAACTTGAGAATTAAAATTTGATAATGTGGAAGATGGTTGGAATAATTATAGAAAAATAATTTGTGAAGTTGCTAAAGGTGTCTTAGGAAAGAAAGCTAGAACTGCAGCTAAGAATATGAACGAAAAAGCTTTATGTTTAATAGAAAGCAGAAAGGACTTGCACAGGAATTATCTGAATGATAGATCATATGAAAACAAAAGGAATGTAACGAAAGTGGAGAAAGCATTAAAATATGAACTAAGAAGGTGTGAAGTGAAGGCCATGGATAAAATTGCCGAGGATATGGAAGATGTAGCTATACGGTATAATAGTACAATATTGTACTGGCGTGCTAATAAATTGAGAGGGAGTAGTCAATCCGGATTTGGCCCAGTTAAAACAGAAATGGGGCGACAATTAGCGATAAGGAAAGAACTAAAGAGGGATGGGCCGAACATTTTGAGAATTTGCTTAACTGAGAGAGTTGCAGGGAAAGATATAGAGGAAAATGAAAAAGTTTGTGATACCTTGGATGTGAAGGAAGATTTGTTTTGGGAGGAAGAATTAGCGACAGTATTAAATAATAAGGCTCCAGATGCTGATAGGATGGTAAATCAGTTGTTTAAATATGGTGGCTCTGAGGTTAGAAATAAGTTACTGAAGATTATGAATATGATTTTTGAAAAAGGAGAAGTACCTAACGATTTTAGGAAAACCTTAAGTAAGCCACTTTATAAAAAAGGGGATAAAAGTGAGTGTGGTACTTATCGAGGCATTTGTCTGGTCTCTGTAGGTAGTAAATTGCTTAGTAATATGATACTTTTTAGACTGAGAGATGCCGTAGACAAAGTTTTAAGAGAAGAACAGTGCGGTTTTAGAAAAGGTAGAGGATGTGTCGACCAAATTTTCACTCTTAGGCTAATAATTGATATAAATGTTTTTACTTTTATAACTGTAATAAATCAAATAATATTAACATTTTGATTACTAAATATCAGTATATGTATATTAAACTGTCAATGTACATTCATTTGTATTTTTTCAGTAAAGTGCAAATTTTGTTCTGGCCATGGGAAGGCATATGGGTTTTGCACCAAACTTATGTTAATTTCTGCTCGTTTTGAGTTTGACTCGGTTAATTATTGTAATTTCTGTTCGTTTTGGGTTTCATTTATTTATCGATGCTGATTTGTGGTAGTTTCACGCTTATTAGATTATTTGATTTAAATTTTGCTAATTTTTGGTTTAATGGAGTTCTTTATTTTTCTTTTAAAAACTTATTTTGTGGGAAAAGTTTTTATAAATAATTTCTGTTCGTTTTATATTGATATAGTCTTTTCAGGTAAAAAGCAAATAATAGTTTAAATCTATTAGTTTCTTAAAACTTTATAGTTTGGCCTGCTCTTTGTATGCTAGAGAAAATATTTCAGCAATTTTTAACATCATACACCCTTTTAAAAATCGAGACACAAATAGTACTGTTTGACTTAGTTTCATACCTCTTCTAGTTGACCTGAAATAGTAAACTTGGTAACATTCACAAAATAATCTGTTTACTTTCTTTGATAGCTTGGATAAACTTACGCTATTTTGATTTGGTTTATTTTTAAGAGCAGAAATGGTAGGTTTGGGGTGGTAGGGTGGGAGTGGAAGGGGGATTAGTTGCCCTAAAATCACTTTCGACTTTTAAAAAGGGCATCAGCCCTTTCTATTTTCAATCGAATGAGCCCTTTTCGAAGTTCCCACGACAACTCCATCGATACGAAGTGCCCTGGTATAAACAACAAAAACAAAAAATAATACATTATACCCACTTCTATCTTTAGCATAAAAATGTCAAGCCTTCCAATCACTTTTGACTATTAAAAAGAGCACTAGGCCTTTCGATTTCCAATCGAATGAGCCCTTTAAGAAATGACAACGCTTTCTATAAACACCTTATGTTCCCCCAGGGCATAAATTACAACCCTTACCCTAAGGTCTGTTAGGGTGGTTTTCATCCTTTACTGAATTTCAAGAATTTTTACTAAGTTAAACAAAATGCCTATCTCAACATTTTGATTTGATATGTTTGGGGAAATGGTGGAGGCGAGAGGGGTGTTAGTCGCCTTCCAATCACTTTTCACTATTAAAAAGGGCACAAGGCACTTCAATTTCCAATTGAATGAGCGCTTTTCGAAGTTTCTACGACAACTTCTTCGATACGAAGTGCCCTGCTCTAAAGGAAAAAATTAATAAATAATACATTGTGCCAACATCATTCTTATATGCCCCCAGGGCATAACTTAAAACCCTTGCCCTGAGGGTTGTGGGGGAGTGTCTTCCTCTTTACTTAGTCCCCCTTTCTTGTCTTGTTCTCGAGTGTCCCCGTTCTTTACTTAGAAAGCGCGATCGCGCTGCCTATGATTTATACAACAACTTTCTATATAAACCTTATATGCCCCTAGGGCATTACTTACAACCCTTGTACTGAGGGCTCTGAGGGGGTTATCATCCTAAAAGACCTAATTTCCAGAACGTTCAACTACGTTGAACAAAATGGATATCTCAAAATTTTGATTGGATGTGTTTTGGAAAATGGTAGGCGTGAGAAGGGCGTTAGTCGCTATCCAATCACTTTCAACTATTAAAATAGGTACTAGCCCTTTCAATTTCCAATTGAATGAGCCGTTTTGAAGTTTCTACGACAACGCTTTCAATAAAAACTTTATATGCCCCAGGGCATAACTTACAATCCTTACCCTTAGGGTTGTGGGGGGAGGGGTTGTCATCATTAAAGACCTAATTTCCAAAACTTTCAACTACGTTGAAAAATTTTGATTTGATGTCTTTGGGAAAAAGGTGGGCGTGAGAGGGTGGTTACTTGCCCTCAAATCACTTTGGACTATTACAAATGGCGCTTTCCCTTGGAATTTCAAATTGAATCAGCCCTTTTTCAAGTATCTACGACAAAGATTTCAATAAAAACCTTTTATGCACCCAGGGCATAACTTATATTCTTGCACAGAGGGTTGTGGGGGAGTGTCCACCTCAAAAATATATTTTCTATCTGGAAATCAACTACGCTGAACAAAATGGCTATTTCAAAATTTTTATTGTATGTGTTTGGGGGAATGATGGGCGTGGGGGAGGGACTAGTTGCACTCCAATCACTTTCGACTGTTAAAAAGGGCACTAGCCCTTTGAATTTTCAATCGAAACAGCTTTTTTTTGAAGTTTCTACGGCAAACCCTTCTTTAAAAACCTTATATGCCCCCAGGGCATAACTTAAAACCCTTGCCCTGAGGGTCGTAGGGGAGTGACCTCCTCAAAAACATATTTTCTATCTGGAGATCAACTACGCTGAACAAAACGGCTATCTCAAAATTTTGATTGGATGTGTTTGGGGAAATGATGGGCGCGGGAGGTGGGGGGCTAGTTGCCCTCCAATCACTTTTGACTATTAAAAGGGCACTAGCCCTTTAAATTTCCAATCGAATGAGCCTTTTTTGAAGTTTCTACGACAACGCCTTCTATAAAAACCTTATATGCCCCCAGGGCATAACTTAAGACCCTTGCCCTGAGGGTTGTGGGGGCGTGGCCTCCTCAAAAATATATTTTCTATCTGGAAATCAACTATGCTGAACAAAATGGCCATCTAAAAATTTTGATTGGATATATTTGGGAGAATAGTTACCCTCCAATCATTTTTTACTATTAAAAAGGGTACTAGCCATTCGAATTTCCAATAGAATGAGCCCCTTTTGAAGTTTCTACGACGACTCCTTCCATATGAAGTGCCAAGCTCTAAAGGAAAAATAATAAATAGTACATTGTGCCAACATCGTTCTTATATGCCCCCAGGGCATAACTTTAAACCCTTGCCCCGAGGGTTGTGGGGCAGTGTCCTCCTCAAAAACATATTTTCTATCTGGAAATCACTACGCTGAACAAATTGGCTATCTCAAAATTTTGATTGGATGTGTTTGGGGAAATGATGGGCTTGGGGGGGGGGCTAGTTGCCCTCCAATCACTTTTGACTATTAAAAAGGGCACTAACACTTTGAATTTACAATCGAATGGCCCTTTTTTGAAGTTTCTACGGCAACGCCTTCTATAAAAACCTTATATGCCCTCTGGGCATAACTTAAAACCCTTGTTCGAGGGTTGTGGGGGAATGTCCTCCTAAAAAACATAGTTTCTATTCGTAAAACATCTCTGCGTGACGAATTAACGATTTTATAATTTTTTTTGAAGGTATTTTGGGGAATGGTAGGCGTGGGGAGGGGGGGGCTAGGTACTCTTTAATAACTTTTGACTATTAAAACGGGCACCAGCCCTTCCAATTTCCAATCGAATGAGCCTGTTTTGAAGTTTCTAGGACAACACTTTCTATAAAAAACTTATATGCCCCCAAGGCATAACTTAAAACCCTTGCCCTGAGGGTTGTGGGGGAGTGTCCTCCTCAAAAACATATTTTCTATCTGGAAATCAACTACGCTGAACAAAATGGCTATCTCAAAATTTTGATTGGATGTGTTTGGGGGAATATGAGCGTGGGAGGGGGGGGGCTATTTGCCCTCGAATCACTTTCGACTATTAAAAAGGGAACTAGAACTCTCAATTTCCGATCGAATGATTCCCTTTTGAAATTTTTACGATGACCTCCTCCATATGAAGTGCCCCTCTCTAAAGGAAAAAAATAATACGTAGTACATTGTCCCAACATCGTTCTTATATGCCCTCAAGGTATAACTTAAAACCCTTGCCCCGAGGGTTGTGGGGGATTGTCCTCCTCAAAAATATATTTTCTATATGGAAATCAACTACGCTGAACAAAATGGCTCTCTCAAATTTGTGACTGTATGTGTTTGGAGGAATGATGGGCGTAGGGGGGAGTGGGGGGGTGGCTAGTTGCCCTCCAATCACTTTCGACTATTAAAAAGGGCACTAGCCATTCCAATTTACAATCGAATGAGCCTTTTCGAAGTTTTTACGACAACTCCTTCGATACGAAGTGCCCGGCTGAAGAAGAAAAAAAAATACACATTGTGCCCACATCGTTCTTTACTTAGGCAGGGCTAGCGCGCTGCCTATGATACCAGACAAATACTTTAAAGTGAATAGTGCTATGTACGAGAATAACACTGCTGTGGTTAAGGTAGGAAATTAGATCAGCAGCTGGTTGTGTATTAAATCAGGAGTTAAGCAGGGTTGTGTTCTATCTCCCTTTATATGGATTATTTTGATGGACTTTGTCTTAAGGAGCACAGGAAAGGCGATGGGAGACAACGGAATCAAATGAGGAGAAAAAAGTCTCCTGGGCTTAGATTATGCTGATGATTTAAACATCCTAGATGAAAGTGTGAGTAAAACGAATGAAGTTTTAGTGGTTTTGTTAGTTCAGGGTGCTAGCATAGGTTTGAAAATTAATGTTAAGAAGACTATGTCACTAAGACTAGGAATAAGTGAAGATGAAAAGGTGACGTTGTGCAATGAAACGATTGTTCAGGTGGGCAGCTTCACTTATCTTGGTAGTATTATTAGTAAAGATGGGGGGAGCAGTGAAGATGTCAAAAGTAGAATAGCCAAGGCTCAGGGTGTTTTTTCATAGTTAAAAAAAGTTTGGAAGAATAGGGAGATAAGTCTACAAACCAAGATTAGAATATTAGAAGCTATAGTGATGACAGTGGTCAAATATGGCTCTGAAGCATGGACGCTCAGAAAAGCGGATGGAGATTTGCTAGATGGTTTCCAGAGAAATCGCTTAAACATTGTTCTGGGTACCCGGCTGACTGACCGTATTTCAAACAAGAGACTATACGAAAAATATGGTTCAATAACGCTCTCTAGGGCTATAATAGAAGAAAGGTTGAGATGGTTAGGGCACGTTGTGTAGATGAAGGATGACTGATTGCCGAAGATTTTTCTTTTTGGCCAACCGTCTAGGGCTAAAAGGAAAGCCGGTCGTCATCGTCTGGGGTGGGAGAACGCCGTAAAGAAAGATTTAAAGGAAATGGGAACTTCGTGGGCGGATGTAAAAACGTATGTTTTGAAAAGATTGAGATGGAGAAGGAACGTCCGTAGCTTTTTTGGGCTCAGGCGGTTTGGTGCTGCGGTGAGTTGTTAGTAGTAGCAGATTGTTATACCTACAAAATGGCAGAAATCTGTATCCATTACTGTTTTCTTTTCCTACACCAAATTTACCTAGACTAGGATACCATCTATCCCTATTTCTACCGACCTGGGCGTTAAAATCTCCTAGTAAAAACATCATATTTCTCCCCGGGACCCTGTCTATGTACTCCTGTAACTGTAAGTAAAATTCATCTGAGTCACTAGTATCTCCGTCTGTCAGTTCTACAGGGGCATTTACTACTACAACTGATACCCTGAACTTTCATAGGCAGCGCGCTAGCGCTGCCTATGTAAAGACCGATGCGGGCACAATGTGTTGTTTTCTTTTGGGTCTGCATACCCGGGCACTTCGTATCGAAGGCGTTGTCGTAGAAACTTCGAAAAGGGCTCATTCGACTGGAAATTGGAGTGGCTAGTACCCTTTTTAATAGTCGAAAGTGATTAGAGGGCAACTAGCCCCCCCCCCACGCCTATCATTCCCCAAAACACATCCCATCAAAATGTTGGGATAGCCATTTTGTTCAGCTTAGTTGATTTCCTGATAGAAAATATGTTTTTGAGGAGGACACTCCCCCACAACCCTCAGGGCAAGGGTTTTAAGTTATGCCTTGGGGGCATATAAGGTTTTTATTGAAATCTTTGTCGTAGAAACTTCAATAGAGGCTCTCTCGATTGGAAATTCAAAGGGCTAGTACCCTTTCTAATAGTCAAAAGTGATTGGAGGGCCACTAAACCCCCCCCCCCTACGCCAGTCATTCCTCCAAACACATCCAATAAAACTTTTGAGATAGCCATTTTGTTCAGCGTAGTTGATTTCAAGATAAAAAGTAGGTTTTTGAGGAGGACACTCCCCCAAAACCCTCAGGGCAAGGGTTTTAAGTTATGCCCTGGGGGCATGTAAGGTTTTATAGAAGGCGTTGTCGTAGAAGCTTCAAAAAATGCTCAGTCGATTGGAAATTCAAAGAGCTAGTGCCCTTTTTAATAGTAGAAAGTGATTGGAGGGCAACTAGCCCCCCCCCACTCCCATCGTTTCTCCAAGCACATCCAATAAAAATTTTGAGATAGCCATTTTGTTCAGTTGATTTCCAGATAAAAAATGTATTTTAGAGGAGGACACTCCCCCACAAACCTCAGGGCAAGGATTATAAGTTATGCCCTGGGGGCATATAAGGTTTTTATTGAAAGTTGTTTCGTAGAAACTTGAAAAAGGCTCATTCGATTTGAAATTCAAACGGGTAGTACCTTTTTTAATAGGCAAAAGTGATTTGAGGGCAACTACCCCCCCCCTCTCTTGCCTACCTTTTCCCCAAACACATCCGACCAAAATTTTTTGATAGCCATTTTATTCAACGTAGTTGAAAATTTTCGAAATTAGGTACGTAAGGATGACAAACCCCTCCCCAGAGCTCTCAGGGCACGGGTTGTACGTTATGCCCTGGGGGCTTACAAAGTTTTTATTGAAAGCGTTGTCGAAGAAACTTTAAAAGGGCTCATTCAATTGAAAATTAAGAGGGCTTATGGCTTTTTTAATATTTGAAAGTGATAGGAGGGCAACTAACACCCCTGTCATACCCACCATTTGCCCAAACACATCGAATTAAAATTTTGACATATCCATTTTGTTCAATGTAGTAGAAAGTTCTGGAAATTAGGTCTTTTAGAATGATAACCCCCTCAGAGCCCTCAGTGCAAGGGTTGTAAGTTATGCCCTGGGGGTATATAAGGTTTATATCGAAAGTTGTTGTATAAATCATAGGCAGCACGATCGCGCTGCCTAAGTAAAGAACGGGGACACTCGAGAACTAGACAAGAAACGGGGCCTAAGTAAAGAGGAGGACACTCCCCCACAGTCCTCAGGGCAAGGGTTTTAAGCTTCGAAAAGCGCTCATTCAATTGGAAATTGGAGTGGCTTGTGCCCTTTTTAATAGTCGAAAGTCATTGGAATTTGATTAACACCTCTTCCACGCTCACCATTTTCCAAAACACATCCAATCCAAATTTTGAGATAGCCATTTTGTTCAGCGTAGTTGATTTCCAGATAGAAATTATGTTTTTGAGGACAGTCCCCCTTAGGGTAAGGGTTGTAAGTTATGCCCTGAGGGCATTTAAGGTTCTCTTACAGAAAGCTTTGTCGTAGAAACTTTTAAAAAGGCTTATTCAATCGGAAATTCAAAGGGCTAGCGCCCTTTTAAACAGTCGATAGTGATTAGAAGGCAACTAACCCGTCTCTCACGCCCACCTTTTCCCCAAACACATCTAATCAACACTTTGAGATAACCATTTTATTCAACGTAGTTGTAAGTTCTGGAAATTAGGTATTTGTGGATCACAACCCCCCCTTCTCAGCCCTCAGGTCAAGGGTTGTAAATTATGCCCAGGGGGCAATTAAGGTTTTTATATAACGCGTTGTCGTAGAAACTTCAAAAAGGGATCATTCGATTGGAAATTTAAATGGCTAGTGCCCTTTTTAATAGACAAAAGTTATTGGAAAGCAATTAACACATCTTCCACGCCCACCATTTCCCCAAACACATCCAATAAAGGTTTTAAGATAGCCATTTTGTTCCACGCAGTTTAAAGTTCAGGAAAATATACCTTTGAGCAGGACACTCCCCCCACAGTCTTCAGGACAAGGGCTATAAGTTATGCCCTGGAGTTATATAAGGTTTTTATTGAAATCTTTGTCATAGAAACTTGAAAAAGGGCTCATTCGATTGAAAATTCAAAGGGCTAGTGCCAATTTAATAGTTGATAGTGATTTGAAGGCAACTAACCACCCTTTCACGCCCATATTTTCTCCAAACACATCAAATCAATATTTTAGATAACCATTTTGTTCAGCGTAGTTGATTTTCAGATAGAAAATATTTTTTTGAGGAGGATACTCCCCCACAACCCTCAGGGCAAGGGTTTTAAGTTATGCCCTGGGGGCATGTAAGGTTTTTATAGAAGGCGTTGTCGTAGAAACTTCAAAACAGGCTCATTCAATTGGAAATTCGAAGGGCTAGTACCCTTTTTAATAGTCGAAAGTGATTGGAGGGCAACTAGGTCCCCCACGCCCATCATTTCCCCAGACACATCCAATCAAAATTTTGAGATAGCTATTTTGTTCAGAGTAGTTGATTTCCAAATAAAAAATATGTTTTTGAGGAGGACACTCCCCCACAACCCTCAGGGCAAGGGTTTTAAGTTATGCCCTGGGGGCAAATAAGGTTTTTATAGAAGGCGTTGTCATAGAAACTTCAAAACAAGCTCATTTGATTGGAAATTCAAAGGGCTAGTGCCCTTTTTAATAGTTAAATGTGACTGGAGGGCAACTAGTCCCCTCCCCTACACCCAGTATTCCCCCAAACACATCCAATAAAAATGTTGAGATAGCCATTTTGTTCAGCGTAGTTGATTTCCATATAGAAAATATATTTTTGAGGAGGACCCCCAGGGTTTTAAGTTATGCCCTGGGTGCATATAAGGTTTTTAGAGAAGGCGTTGTCGTAGAAACTTCAAAAAGGGCTCATTCGATTGGAAATTCAAAGAGCTACTTCCCTTTTTAATAGTCGAAAGTGATTGGAGGGCAACTAGCCCCCCACACACACCCATCATTCCCCCAAACACATCCAATCAAAATTTTTAGATAGCCATTTTATTCAACGTAGTTGAAAGTTTTGGAAATTAGGTCTTTAAGGATGACAACCCCTCCCCTCACAGCTCTCAGGGCAAGGGTTTTAAGTTATGCCTTGGGGGCGTATAAAAGTTTTATTGAAAGCGTTGTCGTAGAAACTTCAAAAGGGCTCATTCAATTGGAAATTGAAAGGGCTAGTGCCTTTTTTAATTGTTGAAAGTTGTTGGAAAGCAACTAACGCCCCTGTCACGCCCACCATTTTTCCAAACACATCTACACATAATTTCGAGACAGCTGTTTTGTTTTGCTTCGTTTTACGTTCTGCAAATTAGGGCTCAGATGATAATAAACCCCTCAGAGCCCTTAGTGCATGGGTTATAAGTTATAACTTGCGAGTATACAATGTGTTTATAGGTAGTTGTTGTATAAATTCTAGGCAGCGCGTTCGCACTGCCTAAGTAAAGAAAGGGGGCACTCGAGAACAAGACAAGAAACGGGGACTAAGTAAAGAGGAGGACATTCCCCCACAACCCTCAAGGCAAGAGTTTTAAGTTATGCCCTGGGGGCATATAAGACCGTCACAGTGTATTATTTATTAATTTTTTCCATTAGAGCAGGGCACTTCGTATCGAAGAAGTTGTCGTAGAAACTTCGAAAAGCGCTCATTCAATTGGAGATTGGAGTGGCTTGTGCCCTTTTTAAGTGATTGGAAGGCAACTAACACCCCTTCCACGCCCACCATATCCCTAAACACATCTAATCAAAATTTTGAGATAGCCATTTTTTTCAGCGTAGTTGATTGCCAGGT
The DNA here is from genome assembly GCF_049724085.1 of Artemia sp. Qi Xiang Cuo. Classification (NCBI taxonomy): domain Eukaryota; kingdom Metazoa; phylum Arthropoda; class Branchiopoda; order Anostraca; family Artemiidae; genus Artemia; species Artemia sp. Qi Xiang Cuo. Next base: position 61,947,483 of record NC_142805.1, read on the forward strand.
AAAAATTATGTTCTTGGAGACAGTCCCCCCCCCCAGCCCTTAGGGCAAGGCTTGTAAGTTATGCCCGGGGGGCATATAAGGTTTTTTATAGAAGGCGTTGTCGTAGAAACTTTTAAAAAGAGTCATTCGATTGAAACTTTGAGATAAAACTTTGAGATAGCCATTTTATTTAACCTAATTTTAAGTTCTGGAAATTAGGTTTTTGAGGATGACAACTCCCCCCTCCCCACAGCCCTCAGGGCAAGGGTTATAAATTATGCCCTGGGGGCGTATAATGTTCTTATTGAAAACGTAGAAACTTCAAAAGGGCTCATTCAATTGGAAATCGAAAGGGCTAGTGCCTTTACAATAGTTGAAAGTGGTTGGAGAGCGACTAACGCTCCTTTCACGCCCACCATTTTCCCAAACACATCCAATACAGATTTTGAGATATCCATTTTGTTCCACGCTGTTCAAAGTTAAGGAAATTATACCTTTGAGCAGGACACTCCTCCCACAGTCTTCAGGGCAAGGATTATAAATTATGCCCTGTGGGCATATAAGGTTTTTATTGAAATCTTTGTCGTAAAAACTTGAAAAAGGGCTCATTCGAATGGAAATTCAAAAGGCTAGTGCCCTTTTCAATAGTTGAAAGTGACTTGAAGGCAACTAACCCACCTCTCACGCCAATCTTTTCTCCAAACACATCCAATCAATATTTTAGATAGCCATTTTATTCAACGTAGTTTAAATTTTTGGAAATTAGGTCTTTAAGGATTACAACCTCCCCCCCCCCCCACAGCCCTAAGGGCCAGGGTTGGAAGTTATGCCGTGGGGGCGTATAAGGTTTTTATTGAAAGCGCACAAACTTCAAAAGGGCTCATTCAATTGGAAATTGAAAGGGCTAGTGCCTTTTTTAATAGTTGAAAGTGATTGGAGAGTGACTAAGGCCACTCTCACTCCCACCATTTTCACAAACACATCCAATCAAAGTTTTGGTAAATCCATTTTATTGATGATACCCCTGTCAGAGCCATCAGTGCAAGGGTTGTAAGTTATGCCCTAGGGGCATATAAAGTTTATATAGAAAGCTGTTATAGAATTTTCATAAAGGGCTCCAAACTAATTGTTGCCATAAGATTAAATCAAAATGCACTGTTCTAATGCTAAGTCCCAATAAGGAATCACAGCAGTATCCTAAGAACGACTGAGGGTATTATGTTCAAACTTTCGGGGCTACTTCTGCTCTTAAAATTTAATTAAATCAAAATAGCGTAAGTGTATCCAAGCAATCAAAGAAAGTAAACAGATTTTTTTTGCGAATGGTATCAAGTTTTCCATTTCAGGTCAACTAGAGGAGGTATGAAACTAAATTAAACACTAGTATTTGTGTCCAGATTTTTAAGAGGGTGTTGGTTGTTAAAAACTGCTGAAATTTTTCTCCGGCAAACAAATAGCAGGCCAAACTATAAATTCTTAAAAAAACGAAAAGATTTAAAGTATTATTTTCTTTTTCTCTGAAAAACTATGCCAATATAAAACGAACAGAAAATAATTAAGAAAAATTTTCCACAAAATAAGTTTTTTAAAGATAAGTATAGAACTCCATTAAACTAAACATGAGAAAAAATAAAATCAAATAATCTACCAAGCATGAAACTACCACAAATCGGCATCGATAAATAAATAAAACCCAAAACGAACAGAAATTACGATAAATAACCGAGTCAAACTCAACATGAGCAGAAATTAACGTGAGTAGGGTTAAAAGCCAATATGCCGTCCCAAGGCCAGAATATAATTTGCACTTTACTGAAAAAAATATACAAATGAAAGTGCATTGTCAGTTTCATATACATATACTGATATTTAGTAATCAAAATGTTAATAATATTTGGTTTATTAAAGTTATAAAATTAAAAACATTTATATTTTTTTCAGTAAAGTACAAATTATGTTCTGGCCTTGGGAAGGCATAGTGGTTTTGAGCCCAACTTATGTTAATTTCTGTTCTTTTGATTTTGACTCGGTTATTTATTGTAATTTTTTTTTCGTTTTGGGTTTCATTTATTTATTGATGCTGATTTGTGGTAGTTTCATGCTTGGGAGATTATTTGATTTTATTTTTGCTCATGTTTTGTTTAATGGAGTTCTTTACTTATCTTTGAAAAACTTATTTTGTGGAAAAAGTTTTTTTAATTAATTTAGTCATAAAAAGAGCAATTAGTATTCTACTATTAATATCTTCCCAGCCTAAACAAGACTTAGCAGCTTCCTTATTCATCATGACCCCTATCCCTTGTCTATGTACCCCATCCTTCCTGCCTTAATAAGTAAATTCTGTGTCACCCAATTTCAGGTTTCCTACCCCTGGGACATCAATTTCTGAAACTCTTAGTAAGCCTAGCTCTAAGCTTCTTAACTTGTATGTCAAATTGTCGTTACTATTGTCATTTTTCAACGTTGTAACATTCAAAGTTCCAATTTTCATGTTCTTTAAATCATTGAAATTATTTTCGCCTCAGGAAAAGCAATGGTCCCGGATACCAGAGCAGGACGGGGATTACATATCTTCTCAAGTCTACACCGAAGTGCTTAATCCGGCTTAGAACTGGACAGCAAGAAGTCCATGGGACCTCAATTAATGGAGGCTTTGTGCAATCCTGGACCCATGTTGGTCACAACATGGTTTTCAGCACTTGGCGATGCTCTTCTATCAACAAGAGTCGAAATTCTGCACAGACAATCTCAAGCCTATTACCTCATTATATATTCATGCCTATAAATATTATGCTACTATGGGGAAGCAGCCCATAATAGATAAATTAGCTAGGAAGAGGGTTTTCAGCCCGAAGACGCCCGTCAAAACATACCACGCCCAGAAGAATTGTCCATCAGTAAGAATCCCGTTTACAAGGCTATAATTTCCTCGAGGGGTGCAACTTCTCAAGTCGGAATAGAGTTGATCGCAAGGTCCCAGTCTTGCAGGTACCCCGAAAGGGTCGAGGCATCTCTTTGCAGAGGCCGCTGTCCATCGATCTGGATCTTACGCCCTGCCGCAGTTGTCCTCCTATAGAGGATCCTCCCGCGATGGTGTTCTGCAACACCATGCAATTTAAACAATTACTGGGAGAATGTTTGTTACTCATGGGACTTGTGGACAAACCAGTGGGCCTTTTTGAGTGCACATTTGAGGGGCCTTCTTCCTCCTCCGCCTGTATTTATGACCCCGGGTGAGGGTACCCCAGTTTCTATTATGGACCCCCAGGGACGAGGTCTCCCCTTGGTCCGTGCTTCCTATGGAGGTACCCTACATATCTGTAGGGCGTTCCCCTATCGCCACCTAGGGACACACTGAATGGCCTGGGGGAGGTCAGGAACATAAGTTAAAACAATAAAGCCAAAACTACTTTAGCTACTTCTGGCCATCTTGGAAAGGGGTCAGGCTAGGAAAACGAAACCCTCAGGGATAGGCCCACAGGCCAAAGTATGTCTGGGAAGGCATCCCGAAACACCCAACTCCACTCTCCTTCCCTCTAGAGGGTCCTGACCTTTGATGACCTTTAAAAAATCTGTTTGTTAAAAAAGTGAAATCTTGGAAAATAGATCTTCTCATTAAATGAAGTACAACAGAATTGTTTTCAGTTTCACAACTTTGCTCAATCCCAATTTATAAGGTTTTAAAGATATGCAAATGCATTTTCTAAATTGAAATAAAAAAATGTTTATATGCCTTAAAATTCTACACAAATAACAGGAATTGCATTTTCAGAACTAAAGCCAGAGAAAAAGAAACTGATAACTGAAAATTAAGGTAAAATACTGTTTTGTCAAAATTTCAATAGGTATACACCTGTCATGTAGGCTAATTTCAGGAACCTCTAGAGGGAGAAGGAGTCGAGATATGCGCCCCAAAACACCTTCCCGGGACACACTCCCGCCCGCAGATCCATTCCTGAAAGCTTAACCCCCCCCCCCCAGCCAAACCTCTCTCCAAGATAGCCAAAAGTAGCCAAAGTAGAACTTTACCCAAAAATGATTATTATATTTGGAAAGAGCACAAAAAAGCACCGAGTGGTACGCTCACCCCTTCCGTAAGTCAATATTATGAAGTGCAAAAAGGAGCTTGTCTATAATTTTAACAGAGGTAACTTTTGTCTAGAAATTCAAATTTTTAAAAACCAGATGTTTCACAAGATTGTAGTCAGCCAATCCCAACTGGTGTAGTCCCAATGATCAGTCAATCACAACTATTGGTAAATTTTTGGCAGTTCATATTTTTTACCCACAAATAAAGTGAACATACGACTCGATGTCCCTCCTCATGCTCCCTCCAAATACAACAATTATTTCTGTCGGAAACGAATTCCACCCCCCACCCCCATATACACCAATTCAGGGTACACACCCGCACATTAGGGTGGTGGGGGCAAATATTATTTCCGATGCAAATAAGAGGTAGGTTTAAACTCCGCCACCCCAATGTGCAAGTATACACCCCGAATTGGCACATATAGGGGTGGAAGCAAAACTCACCTCCGAGAAAAATGACTATTGTATTCATAAAGAGCATAAAAAAGGGCACCAAGCAGTATGTTAACTTCATTCGTCAGCCAATAGGCAAACCTTTTGCAGTTCATACTACTGACTCGCAAATAAAGCAAACACACAACTCGATGCCCTCTCTACCCTCCTCTCAAACATAACAATCATTCCTGTTGGAAATCAATTTCACGCTCACCCCCATATACACCAGTTCGACTGTCTGGTGCCCTTTTTAAGAGTAACAAAAGATTGGAGGGCAATCAGCCCTTCTCTCAAGCCCATTCATTTTTCAAACGCATCAAGTCAAAATTTTTAGATAGCCATTTTATTCAGCATAGTAGAATGGTCCAGCAACTATGTCTTTAGGGATATTAGGCATGTCAACCCCCCACAATTATGCAATTGGTCCATTATGCTTAAAAACTAAATTTTTCTCTAAAAGTAAATCGGAAGGCATTGTGTTAAAAGATTACCAATAAGAGACCTCAGCTATATATCGAGAACGACTGGGGGTATTAAGTTGAAACTTTTGGGGATACTATTCTTACTACTTCTGCTCTTACAATTAAAATAAATCAAAAGAGTGCAAGTGTTTCCAGGTTGTCAAAGAGCAAAGATAAAATCTTTTGGGAATGATATTAAATTTTACTTTTCAGTTCAACTTCAGAAGCTATAAAATCAAATTAAAAAATACTGTTTGTGTCAGGATTAAAAATTGTTGAAAAAGTTTCTCCAACATACAAATAGCAACCCATTCTATAGATTCTTATAGAAGAAAACTGAAACAATATTTTGTCCATGAAAAAGACTATGTCAATAAAAAACGAACAGAAATTAATTTACAAAACTTTTTCCACAAGACAAGTTTTTCAAAGAAAAGTAAAGAGCTCCATTAGCCTATACCAAGAATGAGCACAAATAAAGTCAAATAATCTTCCAAGCCTAAAAATACCAAAAATCATTATCAATAAATAAATGGAACTCGAAATGAACAGAAATTAGAATAAATAGCCGAGTCAAACTCAAAACGAGCAAAAATTAGAATGAGCCTTAACGAATAAATGTCAGTATATGTAAATTTAGCTGACAATCCATGGTCATTTGTTGTTGTTTTTTTTTTCAGTAAAGCGCAAATTTGGATATAGTCTTGAGAAGGCATAGGGGTTATCAGCCCTACTCGTGTTAATTTTTGCTCGTTTTTAGTTTGACTCGGCTATGTATTGTAAATTCTGTTCGTTGCGAGTTTCATTTATTTATTGATAGTAATTTGTCGTATTTTTAGGCTTGGAAGATTATTTGACTTTATTTTTGCTCATTCGTGGCTTAATGGAGCTTTTTAGTTTTCTTTGAAAAACTTGTTTTGTAAAAAAAAGTTTTTTTTAAAATTAATCAAGTGAAGAAGAGAAGGGGAAAATCAGAATTGTTCGTCAATAAAACTGAAAGTAATTAAAATCTAACCTGCATTATTCTGGGTTTTTATTAACACCTGGATGGGGTTGGAGTAGCTTAAATACATTTAGTTTACTTTTTTGTGCGTGAGGGGGGGGGGGGTCAATTGTTTTTGGTTTTCTTTTAAAAAAAATATTTTGTTTCTAGTTGTTTCTTATCTCTTCTTACACTGTTCGTGTTGTTCCATTCTTCGGTTTTCGTATTGCTTTCGTTTTTATTCTTTTGTTGTACCAATATAAATGAATAAATAAATCTTAAAACGAGTTCAGCTAAAATTGAATATGCAAATCAAGTTTAGAATGAACAAAAATATTTTATTATTGTAGCATAAATGAAACTTAAAACGAAAAGAAATTAAATAAACAATCAAAGCAAAAAAACATATAACATATACTAATATAAATGAATAAATAAATCTTAAAACGAATAAAACTTAAATTAAATATGCCAATCAAGATTGAAACGACCAGAAATCACTACAAACAAAAGTATGGGTACTGCCTCCTTCCCTAACTGTAAAAATTGAAAACCTACTGGGTCATTGGCGCTTTACTAAAAATGAATTATGTTACAAATAATTTCTTACATACTTATTACAACATTGAAAATAAAATTAAATTACAGTAAAATTAAATATTGAAATGATGGGCTTTTCAGCAGCTGATATCATTATCACGTCATTATCATTATTAACTATCTAGTTTAATCTTATTTATTCCCAAAACCGTTCACGACAAATTTACTTTCACTACAAACAAGAATTTAGCTCATGCCTCCATCCCTAACTGTACAAATATAAAGCTTACTTTGTCATCGGCACTTCATTGAAAACGAATTATATTACAAATATTATTTTTTCGAATTATTGCAGCTTTGATATTAAAATAAAAATTACACTTTTCAAATTTTTCTTTTTCAATTTTATTTATTATAAAAAAGAATTTTACTTTTTCAATTTTATTTATTTAAATAGAATTAAAACTTTAGCCTCCTTATCATAGGCAGCGCAATAGCGCTGTCTAAGTAAAGAGCGTTGTGGGCACTTGGTATCGAAGGAGTTGTCATAGAAACTTCGAAAAGGGCTCAACCGATTGAAAATTGAAAGGGCCAGAAAGGGCCCTTTTTAATAGTCGAAAGAGATTGGAGGGCGATTAACCCCCGTCCCACGCCCACCATTTCCCCAAACACATTCAATCAAAATTTTGAAAAAGCCATTCATCTCAACGTAGTTGAAAGATCTGGAAATTATGTCTTTGAGGATGAGAATCCCTCCCCAAGGCCCTCGCGGCAAGGGTTGTAAGTTATGCCCTGGGGACATTTAAGGTTTATATAGAAAGAGTGATTGCATACACTTTGGGGGGGGGAGGGCTCATTGGATTGCTAATCAGAAGTTTTAGTGATCATTTCGAGATTCAGAGTGATCGGACGGTAGATACTCCCCACACACATCTCGTATTTTTCTGAAATGCATCTGAATGGATCCGAAATGCAGTGCCCTTTTTAATAATCAAAAGTGATTGGAGGGCAACTATTCCCCCTCCCACGCCCACCATTTCCTCAAGCAAATCCAATCAAAATTTTCCAATCATCGTGATTGAAAAGTCCGGAAATTATGTCTTTGAGGATGACAACCCCCAAAGCCCTCGGGGCATGGGTTTTAAGTTATGCTTTGGGGGAATATAAGCCATATATAGAAAGGGTGATCATGAAAACTTTGGAATGGGCTCATTTGATTGGAAATCTGATCTTCTAGTGTCCCTTATAAGATTCAGAGGGTGAATACCCCCCCCCCCTACACCTCATATTTTCCCAAAATGTATCTGATAGTAATTTTGAGATGGCCATTTGTTGTCTTAAAAATTTCGAAAAGAGGTCATTCGATTGGGAATTAAAAGGGCTAGTGCTCTTGAAAATAGTCGAAAGCACAGTTTATATAATTAGCAGTATGATCATTCTCTATCTCACCCATTATAAAAACCCGGACCGGGGTGCGAGTGCTCCGGAGAACGTTTTTGCAGATATAAACATAAGCGAAGTCAGATCTTTTCACGGGTAGACAAGTCAGATTTCTCTTGGACGCGAAACCTGGCTTCAACGTTGGAACATTAATTTTGAAGAAACTAATTTTAAATTAATTTATTCCAATACATACATGAAAACCGGTAGTTAGTAGTGTAATGTTAATGTATATATATATATATATATATATATATATATATATATATATATATATATATATATATATATATATATATATATATATATATATATATATATATATATATATATATATATATATATATATATATATATATATATATATATATATATATATATATATATATATTATATATATATATATATATATATATATATATATATATATATATATATATATATATATATATATATATATATATATATATATATATATATATATATATATATATATATATATATATATATATATATATATATATATATATATATATATATATATATATATATATATATATAAATATATATATATATATATAAACTACGAAAACTTTACGAAAAAGAAAGTTTTTTTTTAAAGAAAAGTAAAGGCCATATTAAACTTAAGATCAGTAGAAATGAAATTCTCTGAAAGTTCCCAAAGAATTTTACGAAAAACACTTCTTAACAGACGTTTGGTATTTTCTTGGATAGGGCTATTATGGCAACTTTTACCACAGCAACCAATAATTAGAACCCAAGTCCTAAAATTGATCTCAGTCAGGAACCCTTATCGCTATCTAAATTCACAAAGTGCAAAGATTTTCAAACAGAGGTGTTTATTGTTTAAAGTTAAGGTCTGCCCATTTCATACGACAACATGGATTAAAAACAAAAGTAGTCTTATCTAGAAAATAAATATCGTAGAAAATAAACATCACGACGTGAAAAAAAAGGATAAACCATCCAGTGGCGGATCCAGAGGGGGGGGGGCGAGGGGTGCCCCCCTATAGTAGTCTAAAGTAGCGTAATTTACCTAATTAACGCAAGTTTGCATTAATTAAAATTGCTCCTAACGTAAGTTTATCGGATCAACCTATTTGGCCCCCCCCCTAAAAAAATCCTGGATCCGCCCCTGAAACCATCACACCTACTCCACCAGTTATTAGAAGAAGAAAAAAATCCTTATTTTCACAAATCTCATCAACCCCCCGCCCCCTAGTGTATAAAATCCTAAAAATGCCGATCAGTTGATTACACTTTAATTAAATAAAAGATTTAGTAATAAATTTTACATAAATTAATTAATAAATGTTAGATGGGACACATGCAAACCACATGACTGGCTTACCAAGTTTTTTTCTGCTTTCGCAATTACGATAATGCACTTGGTAACCATTTCTCAGTGATTGACGAAAACAGACTAATCCGCTAATGCAGAAATAAGTGGGAGGAGCTTTTTTGTTCGCACCGAGAACGAAGACCAGAAATGATCTGCGATAAGCTTACTGTCTATAAACTGTGGTCGAAAGTGATTGGAGGGCAACTAAACCCACTCCTACGTCAACCATTTCCTCAAACATATCCAATAAAAATTTTGAGATGACCATTTTGGTCAACGTAGTTGAAACATCCGGAAATTATGTGTTTGAGGATGACAACCCCCTATAGCCCTCAGGTCAAGGGTTGTAAGTTATGACCTGGGGGCTTATAAAGTATATATAGAAAAGGTGATCGTATAAACTTCGGAGGGGGCTCATTGGACTGGTAGTCAGAAGTTCTAGTGCCCTTTTAAAGATTCAGAGTGATCGAAGGATGGATACCCCCCATGGGCGTAGGCAGCATTAGGCAGCATATTGTCTAGGGAGGCAGTCGATAGTGTGATGGAGTTTTACCAACTGCTTTTTCCAAACCATCTGCTTTTTCAGCCATATCTAATTGAAATTTGAAGGTCAAGGGGGCAGCTGCCCCCCTGCCCCCCCCCTACGCCTATGTGCCCCCCTCACACCTTATATTTTCCTTAAATGTATCTGATCGCAATTTTGAGATGGCCATTTGTTGTCTTAGAAACTTCGAGAAGAGCTCATTTTATCGGAAATTGAAAGGGCTAGTGCCCCTTTTTAGTATTCGAAAGTGATTGGAAGGCAACTAACCCCCTCACACGCCCATCATTTCCTCAAACCCATCCAATCTAAATTTAAAGATATCCATTTTATATACATAGAATATAGCCGATTTATAGAAAGGTCCAAAAATTATGTCTTTGAGGATGACAGCCCCCCCCCCAGAGCCCTCAGGGCAAGGGTTGTAAGTTATACCCTTGGGACATACAAGGTATATATAGAAAGGGTAATCCTATAAACTTTGGCGGGGGCTCATTGGACTGGTAATCATAAGTTCTAGTGCCCTTTTTAAGATTCAGACTGATCGAAGGATGGGATACCCCCCCCACTCCTGATATTTTCGCTAAATGCATCTGATGGTAATTTTGAGATGGTGATTTGTTGTCTTAGAAGCTTCGAGAAGAGCTCGTTTGATCGAAAATTAAAAGGGCTAGTGCCCTTTTTAGTAGTCAAACGTGATTGGAGGGGATCTAACCCTCCTCCCACCAACCATTTTCCCAAACCTATCCAATCCAAATTTTAGATAGCCATTTTGTTCAATGTAATTGAAAGGTCCGGAAAGGGCACTAAAACTTCTGACTACCAGTCCAATGAGCCCCCTCCGAAGTTTATGCGATCACCTTTTCTATATATACCTTATAAGCCCCCAAGTCATAGCTTACAGCCCTTGACCTGAGGGCTATAGGGGGTTGTCATCCTCAAACACATAATTTCCGGATGTTTCAACTACGTTGACCAAAAAGGTTATCTAAAAATTTTTATTGGATATGTTTGAGGAAATGGTTGACGTAGGAGTGGGTTTTGTTGCCCTCCAATCACTTTCGACTATTTTCAAGAGCACTAGCCCTTTCAATTTCCAATCAAATGAGCTCTTTTCGAAATTTCTAAGACAACAAATGGCCATCAGAGTAATCGGACGTTAGATACTCCCCACACACACCTCGTATTTTTCCGAAATGCATCTGAATGGATCCGGAAGGCAGTGCCCCCCCCCCGAAGTTTATGCAATCACTCTTTCTATATAAATCTTAAATGTCCCCAGGGCATAACTTACAACCCTTGCCGCAAGGGCCTTGGAGAAGGGTTTTCATCCTCAAAGACATAATTTCCAGATCTTTCAACTACGTTGAGATGAATGGCTATTTCAAAATTTTGATTGAATGTGTTTGGGGAAATGGTGGGCGTGGGACGGGGGTTAGTTGCCCTCCAATCTGTTTAGACTATTAAATTCAATTCCTAAGGTCGGATAAAGGATTACAGACCAGTAAAATGATGCACAGTAAAGATAATAAAGAGATCCACATTCAACTTATCCCAAAAATAAAATCAAAATTCGTAATAGACGACTTCGATAAGAAAATGGCAGAACATGGCACTAGGAACCAGTACCAAAGAAAACAGAAGGAAAAGATCAGCAAATAATATTGAATACTTGTCAAGAGACTTTATTAGAATGAAATCTATGGAAAACCCTAAATTATTGGCTACGAAGAAAGGAAAACTTTAAGATTGAAATGACGCAATGCTAAATGAATTACCAAGCCTATGGACTTTTCTCAAAGAATTATGGCTAAGTCATACCGAGAAAAACGTCACGAAACGGATATCATCCAAACTAAGGAAGGAAAAAGACAACAGACAAGATACTAACATAAAGGAATTAGACAAATCAAGGAACAAGTTCTCAAATACCCAACAAGGTAATGAATATAGAAATCCTACAGAAAGAAAATAAAAAGACATCAAGACGATCACACCTACATATTTTACCCCAGCAAAAGAAATACAATCTTCAATGTCGGAAACCACGACAAACATAGTGCCAGAAATGATCGCACTTAGTAAAGAATCACCTAGAAATTTGACCATGTTGACTTATCTAAAACCCACGACATTTACAAAATGGACTTGGCCCACGGCCCACGTTCACGCACACCCAACCGATTGGTATATTCCGTATAAACGCAAGGAGAATCCCGGTAAGACATACTGAAATACAAAAGATAAGAGTACAAGAGATTAAGCTATAAGAAAAGAAAAATAATTATAAGAAAGAGGAAGAGGATAATTACGTAAATAAGAAATGTTGGACAATAGACGGTAAACGTACTTGTGCTAGATTATCCATGGCCGACGAGCTGACAAAAGATGGTATCAAACCATTACCTGATCTAAGCGAGAAAAACGCCCGGAAAGTGTCAACTCATCAAGCCTTCTTAATATTATACAGACAAAGATTACAAGCCTTATTTGAATTATTTAATACGAAAAATACAAAAATTAAAACAAAGTAGCACGAGAATTTTTGAAGTATTCTTTCGAAGAAGAATATACCAAAGGTCTACAAGCCTAATTCCCATCATTGGAGAACTCGCCTCCCGCCTTTTTGGTTTAACAACGGAGGAAGACTTAAACATCCTGAGGGAAAATGTAAAAAAAAATGAATAACGCCATGAAGGTAACGTTACGCGTTCAGAAAATACAAGCAAGCATAGTAAACTACCAAAGAGATAAAGTCGAAATGATATCTAAGAAAATCTCAAAAACCGTAAATGTAATGAATTATTTGAGGAATGAAGTTGATCGTGTGGTGACAGACGCGAGCCTTACCATGGTTTCACTCGACATAATTACCATGTCATTACCAAATCTAGCGACATATGTTAGTAAGTTCGAATTCACATTATTTGCCCTCACGGGAGAAACTTTATCATACGACCTGGTAGACCCTTCTAACTTAAAAAGCATCTTAGATGAAATAAAAACGCATCTAACGTTTGGTTTATATTTACCCATGGAACCAGAAGTATCAAATTTATTCCTTTATTATACAAAATTAAAAGTCCACATCACGGAAATAAATGAATAATTATTCACAGTAGTAACAATTCCATTGATAAACCAACAATCCATATATGACTTGTACAAAATTTCGACCCCCCCTGCTAATATAAAGAAGAAAAATTCATTTATGATTATGACACCTGAAGCAGAATATTTACTTGTTGACCAAGATAGAAGAAAATATGCCCTAGCCGATCCACAAGACTTAAAAGAGTGCGTATCATTCAAAAACCTAGTATGCCAGCTTACGTTACCTATTTATCACGTCATATCTGGATCTTGTATGTTAGATATATTTTTGAAAGACACACAACAGGAAGAAACACCTAATTCGTGCGCAGCTTTGATAGGAGGTACTAAACGAGAAATATTGCTACACCTTAGAAATGATCTTTGGTTATTATCTGTTCCAAAAGAAACTGTTGCAACTTTGTCTTGTTATAATAATACAGAAAAAATCAATCCAAGTTACAGGACCGAATTACTATTGCAAGATGTGGTACGATAACCATAAAACAAGGGTTTCGACTTGTAACTAAAGAGTCAACAGTTCAAACGCCGTTAATTACCACGAGCAAGAATACAGTAAGTCCTAAGATAACCAATTTTAAAGCAATCCATCTGTCTTACACTATTCCCAATATGGAAAGTGAGGAAATGAAAACCTTAATATGGTCCAAAATAGAAAAGAATAAAGAAACGTTACCATTTGCAAAGATGATAGAAGTATTAGACTCCCAGCTTCTCCTATTCACAAATGAAGACGAGAGATTAACGTACGTAGATAATAGATACGGATTATTCTCAACCAATTTCTGGTGGAACATACTACTGACAGTATGTTTCGTATTCACCATTTCCTTGACTATGAAAATCTTACTGACTTTTAATTATGGAAGAACTTTGAGTCTAAGAAGGCGAAACCCAAAGCAAGAACACGGGGAAACGGCTGAAATGCAGAAGTTAAACCCATTTATCCCACGAAAACGTCTAAGCCAAGCAAAAGGGAAGACATTAGAAAACGAGTGGGTATAGAGGTCTCCACTCGTCCTTTCTATGTCTAGTTCCCTTATTGTAAGTGTCTTTTACGTAAAACCGTGTGGTTACGACGCTGCAACATGCGTTTCTTAAACAGCACGGACGTGCGTGAACAATGAAGGCATGAAATATGTTGTAAACTGAGACCTCAAACTTAATGTTGTAGCGCAAACTATGTTTAAACGATTATTTTAGATCTAATATAGAATTAAATAAGTGTTGATGAAGATTAAGATGAATTGTGTGTAATAACATATACTAAGGAAAAGTAATAAGAGACCTTACTTAAAGTTAAGGGAAGTAATCTCTTGTAAGAGAAGTAACAATGTCATTTTGTTAAAATCAATGTGTGTATATTAACATTTGCATTTGCTTAATATTGCCTGGTAGCGTAACCAATTGTATTACTTATTATGTATTATGACTATTTGTTTTAAAGAACGTGTGATTCTGCCTCGTTATTTTTATTACAGGAAGTGGAATGACATATTGGAAAACGATAATTACAATACGTTGTCCAATTCAGATACAACCTAGTAGCATCTATTTTCATTATACCTCAACCAACAAAGAGTACTCACCATAAATTCCAAGCTATTCTCGTCCTAGCTTCGTTTATGAAAATTACGGGTACCTTTTGATCGAGGAAACGACGATCGATCGACGAGGAATAATTTTCCCCAATCAAAAACCATATTGTGTATCAGGTAACACTGTCTAATAAATCTCAGTATCCAGTGCATTATCGAACTATAAACATAACAATCCTGAGAACCCCATTGATTAGCATAAGATGTAAGTGAATCCTTGATAATCCTTGATAATAACGTTGATGAACCCAATTTATTTGCATGTCACAGATTCACATGTTGAATCCCCTTCGACCATTTCTCCATTACAGGATTACAGAGATTTTAGAGATATTACCGTAAATGTTACGAGATAATTTCTGAAAAATGGACTTGGAAACCAACCATTGAATCGTAGAAATTAAAAGTAATCCCAGTGAATAATCCCTGAGCGACAATATACTCCTCCCACGAGTAAAAAGACAATACGTTGAAGGAGTCACTAAAGTTTGATGTCGACCCATCCCAAATCCAAATATCAATCCCCCTGTGATTAACCAAGAAATCCTCGCAAAAGCTAATAGGTACAAGCCATGCACGAACAATTTTATAAGAGAACTATAATCTCTAAGTGCACGAATGAACAATTTTATACGAGGAATACATCCTTTATGTGATTAAAAATAGCCCAAGAATGAAATGTTAAGAAGAAAATCAACACATCCATTATCAACGCGATCCCAGTGCTCAACCTCTTAACAATAAAGCACATTATGAACTATCTAGAAACGGCCGGTGAGAATGAACTCTAATAGCAAATATCCACACATCTGTAGCTGAAAGTATCATTTCCCGTTTGATAATTAAAATAAGCACTTAGTCCAAGACGAACACAGCCATGCTCGAACTATCCTGTGAAGAAACTACATTGTAAGTATCTTAAAATTTTTTGCACAAGACGAAAATAGTGAAGGACCATAATTTACAAAAGAAGGATTGAGTGCACTAAGAGACACGTAAGGTGGTGAAATAGGTGTGAACTTATATCACATTTTATTAATCTTTACAACTTAACAATTTTGATAACATATCATTAATATTACATAATAAACAGTCCCTGTGAAAGTGTTCTAATGTTTACCAGTGAAGGTAGTGACATAGTATTTATGTTTTAAACCATTCATATATGTATATTTATTGTTAATTACTTAGTTAGAGTTATGTGTAGTATTATCGTATTATTCCAACAATTTAAAGTAGATAGGAAACATAATTATCCAATAATTAGCGTAAAGTAAAAACTTATAAAAGGTGAATTTTCAAACAAATCTTGTAGAAAAAGTAGAAAAATCCCAACCTTACCACAATTGTTGGAAATGTTGTAGTCATTACTGTTAGATGTCGAAAAACACCAAAAAATAATCTTTGTGTAATGACTATCTTAGTCGGTGGAGGAACCTTAGAAAAGGATATATAGTAAAATAAGAAAAGTAATACCGAAATTTTTCTTAAGCACTGCTGATTAAGCTTAAATAAAAATATAAAATAATACAGTATCAATTAAAGTTACGTATGACAAATAGTAAATAAACTGCGAATATTACAAAAACCTAAGGGCAAACAAGTCCTAATGACGGGAAGTCATTAAATAATGGGAAGGGTAATAAGTACCGTAAGTAATATGTGATATATTTAAAATATAAAATTGTTTCCAAATACTTCTGAATAAATTAAAATTATTTCGTTCTAAATATATTTCCGATGTAAATTAAACTCCCCCCTAACTGAGTTCAAATCCCATTTCAAACTTGAGTCTAAATTCTTAATCAACAAAAGTAAAACCACATTTTATGCTCAGCCAAAACATCCCTTTAAAGGACAAAAAACGGATGATCATATTCGCAAAGAACTTGATATTTGATGAATTCCAGAGTACTTTGTAATGCTTCGCATGCATTCCACCCTTTTTGTCTTACAGACCGACAGATGTGAAATATGGAAAAATCTACCGACCGGATGACGGTATTAATTACAGAAGATAGTTTGAATTTCGTAAAAATACTTGACAAAAAATCACGAGACAATGTTTTATACAAAGTAGATTCAAGTAACATAGAAAGTTTCAAGTTAACACAGGAATGTGAAAAGTTTAATGACCAAAATATTGAAATTAAAATTATTGGACGCGCAGTTAGCATAACGAATTTAGTTTGTCAACATTATGACAAGGTGGCGGGCCCCTCCACAGGAATTGAGCCAATCGTGAAATGGCAGAAATAGAGTGAATAGGTGATGGAACTTTAAGGAATGTTTTCATAAAAGTAATCACATAAGGTAATCAGGAATATGTAAAAGTTACGTCTTACTAAATGCGGGTTGATAAATAATAAGTATTAAATTTTAGAATTAACAATAACAAAACGATATCAAAATTGAAAAAAAATGAAAGAGAAGTATTGAGCACAACGATGGGGACATCGTTAACAATGGGAAGGATAATATGTAACGGGATCAAAATTCAAACCCCCTTTCCTTCTGGCTAAGGAAATATTTATAGTATTTCAAACAAATTAAATCACAGATTTTACGGCATGCTGTTCAAAGCTATTCACAGCTATGTGAGACAATTAAGGATATTACGGAATTCGTGACCAATATGTCACGAAATCTTGTATTGTTCATTTTAAACAATACCTATTGTTCAAAAAGACAATACTTTTTAACATGATTAGTTTCAATAAGGAATCCAAGGAAGACGTGACCTCTTTCACCACCGGCAAAATTATCTTGAATTTTTTAGTTGTCACTTAGCAATTTATTAATGAAACTTAGTATTATATAGTTATCAAAAAGTTTCATGTTTCTTCATAATCAAAGAAAGAATTCGTGAATTCCTATCTGTGCCGACAAAGAGAATTGAATCTTTGAGTTGTCGCTTAGCAATTTATTAATGAAACTAAGTATTGCATAGTTGTCACAAAGTTTCATGTTTCTTCATAATCAAAGAAAGAATTCGTGAATTCCTATTAGTGCCGACAAAAAGAATTGAATCTTTTAGTTATTGCTTAGTAATTTATTGAAATATAAGTTATACTTAGTTGACAGTAAGAATGCTGAGACGTAATTCTCTTAGCTATAAATTGTGTGAAAGTTGAAGTTGTTGAATTATGTTTTCCTCGGTCCAATAGGAATACGGATAACATACTTTTAGCAACGCCTTATGTAACCTCTGGCGAAATTTGGACAGTATAGTTAGGATTTTGCAGTTTTTGGCCAGTGTAGAGGAGTTAATATAAAAGTTCTTGACCAGACTTATGCGAGTTTTGAGTGAACCTATTAGCAACCCATTATCAACTTTTTGGCAATGTTATGTGAGTCTTTTGTTATGTTTAAGCCAAACTTATCCAGGGGGGAAGCTGGAGCCCCTCTCCCGGCCCCCCCCCCATTATGGGCGCCCATGAGTGCAGCATGCCTTTAGTATTTTGTTATTTTTTACTAAGTGTATAATGACTGAAAGTATTGCAGGAAAAAATATGGGCCAAGGCAAAAACTGTTAAGGTTAATTTTAAACCTCGAGGAGCATAAATGTGTTGATCGATAACTTGATGAAGAATAGAACAGGATTTAAGGTACAAGACAAGATAGAATGTAAAACATAATTGGATTTTGTTTTCAGATGAGTAAAGAACAGGTCATCTATTGACAATTTTTTCAAGCCTATTGGAAGAAAGACACCTCAAAATAAAATCTTATGCATTGACAAGAATCAGTCTCCGAGTCCTCCAGACCCTATGGCTGAGATTTCTTGTAGCCAACGACCAACAACGAGCTCCCAGAATGTTAATGGTTGTCTAGTTAGGAGAACTCCAGAAACAGTGAGAAAAAGAAAAAGCATGGCCCTAGGCAGTACTAAAGCCAGTGAAGCAGAATCTCATATATCCTCACCTATTTTGACCAATATTAGAGAACAGTATTCTGACGTGGAAATTTTATATCGAGACAATAATATAAGACGCAATTTGGTTGTTGGGAGTTTTATTGCAGATTCAGAGTTGAGCCGGTCTGCGAGCACTGCTTTAGCAAGGGAAGAGGAAATTCAGTCAGATAGCCAACTGTTGTTGCTAGCTGTAGCAACAGTTTAGAAGATGACGAAACGCCTTCAATTACTGATGAAGCAGAATCACATATTGGAACGGCTGCTGGAGCTAAGAAAGTTACCACAAGGAAGCAGAATGACAAAAGAAAATTTACACCAAATTGGAATACTGACCTCGAGGGTAAACATTACATCGGCAAAGGGCACACAAGTCAGCCTCGCTGTATTCTGTGTAATACTGACTTATCAGGTAGTAGTTGCCACCTGAGGAATCCTACCCATTTAAAAAGGTGTCTGCAACACGTAGTACTGCTCCCAGGGTACAGTTATCTATAGTTAGTATAGAAACGAATGACAGGCTTCTAAAAAGTTAGAAAATCAGTCAGGCCGGACAGATTCGAAAAGCCCAGTTGTTGTTATTCGTAATGTATATGAAGTGAAGGAAGCTAAGAATGGTGGATGAAAGTAAGTTGTGAAGGACTCATTCTTGCAATCGGTTGAAGTACAGCAAAGCGCAGCTAAAGATCAATGTACAGTATTAACAAAACTTCCATTAAAGAGATTGGAGTTCCAAAGTAGAATCAGATTGGTTTTGCATCTGTGATGATAGGGGTGCAAGGTGGTGTCCAAGCAAAGCTTTTGCTCGATTTACCAAACTTATTTATTCTTGGGTGTACGTGCCAACCCATCCTTTTGTGTGCCAGGGCAGCAAGCCATAAGCTACCTACAGACGTAGAAGAATTCCGTGAAGATCTCTACAATTATACTGGCAGAAGCCTCAAAAGGGCTGGTGAGTTTGTCGAAACGCCGAAGTTCATGGAGCTAGATGAAAACTGAATCCTGTGCCATGTCACAACTAGGTGGCTTTCCCGACTTCCAGTGATTATGCGTTATCTCGAACACTGGGATTGTTTCATACTTTCTTTCGGAGTGAAAGATTAGAAGCAAACAATCCAGCCAAAGCTACAGCTATACTCGAAAAATTGATGTCCCCTGCATTCAAAACTTATTTTGCTTTCCTCTTATATATCCTACCATTTGTTACTGACCTTAATCGCTTGTTTCAGTCACGAGATACCAAAATTCACATATTGTACAATAGAGTTAGTGATTTGCATAAACCGATTATCAAACATTTTTTTATGTATAGTTTTTGTAATATATAGTAGTTGGAACTTCAGATAACCTAAAGTTTATAAGGCCAATTCCAGTTTTAAAAATAAAAGTTGTCGTTATCTAGATGTTTAAGGCAATTTAAAAAATAGTGAATGGGATGGTCTCTATTCTACCATTTGTGGGAATATATCCTACTCGACCTTACAAGATGAGTGAAGAATGTTTTAAAGTCATTTTGGAAAAAAAATAACGTAAAATCCCCAGTACGTGTTATACCAGACCATAACCCCAAAAGTCACTTTTTTAATCAGTCTCAATTTTAAAAGAATTTTTTCCTGTATTGCTTGTAGGCGGTAGCGTATGTTAGGGAAGGGCTAAAGGAACAATGCTCTCCTGCATCGAGATCTTCATAAAAGGGAAAGGGGAGATTTGTTTGCATAATATTTAATGGACAATCAGGTCCCAGCATCTGCTTTTGGGCAATATTCTGTAAGAATACAAGGTTAAAATTCGATTTTAGACCCTGATTTATATTAAAATCGTCATCAGGGACCAATTTCAGGGTGTTGTTATAAACGGTCGTAAATGGCCGAAAAACAACGACTTTTGTTGGCCTGTAGTAAAATGTTACTGTAGAAATATATGTTGCTCCAAACAATTTGTTACTCCAGTAATGTACTGTATTAGGAGAGAAAGAAAAATAAAGGAATGGAGAAAGAAAGTGAATGAAAATGTCTTATGCAAAATGTTTATAGATAGTACTGTACGTCACCGACGATCCATGTGTTACGCGTAGTATAACAATCGGAAAAAATTGAGATATGGTAAATTTTTGTTGTCTTTGGTTCATTTTTTGTGCAATTTGTGGTACATTTTGTTTTGAATTGTTGGTAACACTGTACTGGATTACAATAAGGTACCTTTTAAAACCTTAAGGGATGAATTTAAATGAAATTACATATTAAAGCAATCAAAATACACACCTGTAAATTTCCAGCACAGGATTACCTTTTAAGCTAAAAAAAGAATGATAATTATTATCTAAAACCCAGTCTCCATTTGGCAGATTCTGCAAATCTGCACCGCCAATCTGCAATTTTTTTTCAATGGAGATTTCTTTTCCGGCTCCGTATTGGCAGTTTGCAGATACTGCAACCTTCGACGTTGATTTTTCTGCAAGATGGCAGAATGACAATATCTGCCAAATGAGACTCGCTTTAACCCATTATTTAGAGGTTGATTTAAGTAGGGAGTCCTCCTAACTTTATTTTAAATATTTTTGAAAAAATTAAAGGTAATATGCTTATTGATCGATGGTTAACTGATAATTATTTTTAAATGGCATAAGAGTGGTCAGAACAGTGAAAGGGGCTGCACGCTTGGCGGCAGCCACGCGCGCGTAAGTTTTTGACGCACTTTAACAACTTGCACTCTTTTTGGTTCTGATTTGCACTCTTTTTTGGCGTCGGAAGCCCACAACCCTGGACAAGATAGAAGAAACAGAGATAAAATTCGGTATTGCAAATTTTATTTTCATATTTTTTTTGTTTTGTTTTGGACAGCTCATCCCAGGCCTATACCCAATGGCTTCATATAGCCCTAGGATATTGAAATAAAGTAACAAAACAATTGACTAAAACTGATTCAAAACAGATAAAAATGAGAGCAAACAAGGAAGTATGATTCACATGCATTTGCTTTAGGCTATAAAGTAAGAATCTCATGCATTTGTTGCTATTGTTCTTGTATAGCCTAGTTTAAGGCTAAATTAGGCGAAAGGGAGGGGTGGTGGATTAATTTTAAATGGTATTTGAAACCAGGACTGTTAGACTATCTCCTGGCTCTCATCTCTGGGTTTATCTCAGTGACCTAAAATTGCTTACCCTATAGTTCTTTAGCAACAGTTTAAGGCTAAAAATTAGTTTTTTTTTTAATTTAGCCTAGTTTAAGGCTAAATTAGGCAAAATGGGAGGGGGCTAGTGGATTAAATTTAAATGGTAATTTGAAACCAGGATGGTTATCCCCTGGCTCCCATCTCTGGGTTTATCTCAGTGACCTAAAATTTGCTTACCCTATAGTTCTGAAAATAAAGATTATCCTTTAAAAAAAACTGCTAACACTTACAGCTTTCAAATGATACTAAGTTTTTGAATTTTTTGCTGTATTTGATATTTTACTTAAAAGTAGAAAATAAGTGTGAATTTATAATTAATGCCTGAAATTCTTTACTTCATAGAATTTTTCATTGTTATTTGAGATTACTTTGTCAGGAGCTTTCAGATGAGGTGTTACATGACTAGCCTATATTCAAAAAAACATTTTGACTGTTAGGCCTATTGAGATAGAGGCAGCCCAATTTTGTTGCTTCAGTTTTTAGTCAAAAGCTATCAATCAGCACATCATTCAAAAGCTATCCTTCTTTTGAACATGTTTCTAGCATTGTTTTCTACATCAAACCTAAAAGGGCCACACAAATCCTCTTTTGCCTCCCATCTCCCCTTTCCTCTCAAACCCTCCATGTCAAAACAAGAAAAATGAAAATTTGTAAAAAGATTTGTTACAGTTTGTTAATGATTTGTATTTGTTAATGATTTGTAAAGAAAGAATTTGAATTTGCCATGTTTTTCTTTGGGAGGTACTTATGAGGGGCCTTCAAAAAGTTTGTAGAACTGCATACAAAACTTTATTTCATAAAAACAAAACGATCCCTACTTTTCAATATAGTCTCCCCTAACTTCAATGCACTTAGACCACTGATGCTCAAGTGCTGCAATTCCAGCATAGAAGAAGTCTTGTGACTAGGAATTGAACCACTGATCCACAGTGGATATCAGCTCCTCATCATCAAAAAAATGCTTTCCATGAAGGTAGGACTTCATGGCATGAAACAAGTGGAAATTGCTTGGGGTCAGATCCAGACTGTAGGGTAGGTGAGCCAACTGTTCAAAGCCCATCTGATTGATTGTGGCTTGTGCCATGCAGCTCTTGTGCACTGGTGCATTGTTGTGGAGAAGGAGAATGCCATGAGTCAGCATTCCTTGCCTCTTTGTCTCGATTCTTTGTCTTGTTGTGAAGAAGGAGAACACCATGAGTCAGCATTCCTTGCCTCTTTGCCTGGCACAACTTAACCATCAGATCCAAGTAATAGGCACCAGTGATGGTAGACCTTCTGGGCAAGTAGTTGATTAGCAGGAGACCTTTTGAATCCCAGAAGACTGATGCCATCACCTTGCCTGCAGAGGACTGGGCCTGAAAGTTCCTTGGAGGAGGTGAGTCACTGTGTTTCTACTGCTTGGAGGGGATCTTGCTCTCAGGGTCCCAGTGGTGTACCCAGGTCTTGTCTCCAGTCACAAGCCACAAATGGAAGTCTTCTGGATCTCTCCTGTAGAGCTCAAGAAGTTGTGAACTGAGCTGCATCTGTTGCTGTTGATCTTGCACTTGAAGATTTCAAGGCACTCATCTGGCAGACACTTTGGAGAGATGAAGATGGTTGTGAAGAATGTTGAAAATGCTCCCTTCAGAAATGCCAACTTCAGTTGCAAATTCTTTGACCTTTAAACAACAATCAACCATGACAAGGTCTTCCACATGCCAGATGACCTCTGGGGTCATCACTTCTAAAGGCTGACCAGACCTTGGGTTGTCTTCTAGGGATTGATGGTCCTGCTTGAACTCTGCAGCCCATTTGACAACTGTGGAATACTTGGGAGCATCTTGCTGGTACACCTTGGCCAACTGATCTGTAATTTTTCTAGCCAAATAACCTTCTTTGACAAGGAATTTGATCACTGCTCTGTAGTTGACCAGTGACAAATCCATTTCTACAGTGATTCAATGACTTTGGAATCTTCTTATACCTGAAAGGACAAAGCAAAATGAACAGTTTTCAGACTGTGAATATCATTTACCAAGATAAGCATGCATGCAGAGTTAGAACTTATTTTGTAATTTCTAAGTGTTCTGTTCTACAAACTTATTGAATGTCCCTTGTATATTCAGGGGTGGAGGGTTTATGGAGCTGGGACATTGCTAGGCAAGGAAAACTTCTCCATTTAAGATATATCTTACTATAAAGAATCTTTTTATGAATTTTTATTTTTCTTGTTTTGACATGGATGGTTTGAGAGCAAAGGGGAGATAGGAGGCAAAAGAGGATTTGTGTGGCTCTTTTAGGTTTGATATAGAAAACAATGCTAGAAACATGTTCAGAAAAAGGATATCTTTCAAATGATGTGCTATTTGGTAAAATTCTACTTTAGTTACTTTTGGCTATCTTGGAAAAGGGTTAGGTTAGGAAAATCAAACTTTCAGGGATGGGTTTGTAGGCTAAAATTTGTTGCAGGAAAGTATTTTGAAGTACCTACCTCCACTCCTTCTCCCTCTAGAGAGTCCTGATCTTTGATGACCTTTAAAAATATGTGTGTTATAAAAGTGAAACCTTGCAAAATAGATCTTCTGCTTAAATAAAGTACATCAAAATGGTTTTCAGCTTCAAAACTTTACTCAATCCAGATTTATAAGGTTTTAAAGATATACTAATACATTTCCTAAATTTTAAAAAGAAAACATTGATATGGCTTAAAATTCTACTCAAATAACAGGAATTGCATTTTCAGAACCAAAGTCAGAGAAAAATAAACTGATAACTGCAGATTAAGGTAAAATATCGTTTTGTCAAAATTTCAATAGGTAATAGACCTGTCATGTAGGCAAATTTCAGGACCCTCTAGAGGGAGAAGGAGTAGAGCTAGGTACTTCAAAATACCTTCTCAGGACATGCTTCATCCTGTAGACAATCCAAGAAAGTCTCATTTTCCTAACCTAACCCTTTCCAAGATAGCCAAAAGTAGCTAAATTAAAATTTTACTGTGCTGTTTGATAAGCTTTGACAAAAAATGGAAATCCTCATTTGGGCTACCTCAAGACTACCTCCATTACAGTAAAAAAATAAAAATAATTGAATATAGTCATGCAACACTTCATTTTAAAGCTCCTGACATAAAGATTTTAAATATCCAAGTCTTATCCAATAGTTTTTGAACCAAATTTGAATTTGCCATGTTTTTCTTTGGGAGGTACTTATATTCAAGGATAGGGGGGTTTATGGAGCTAGGACATTCCTAGACAAGGAAAACTTTTCATTTAAGATATACCTTACTATAACAAATCTTTTTACAAATTTCCATTTTTCTTGTTTTGACCTGGATGTTTTGAGAGGAAAGGGGAGATGGGAGGCATAAGAGGACTTGTGTGGCCCTTTTTGGTTTGATGTAGAAAACAGTGCTAGAAACATGTTTAGAAGGATAGCTTTTAAATGATATGCTGTTTGATAAGCTTTGACAAAAAATGAAAGACCTTTATTTGGCCTACCTCTAGACTACCTCCATAACAATAAAAAATAAAATATAATTGAATATAGTCATGCAACACCTCACTTGAAAGCTCCTGACATAAAGTTTTTAAATATCCAAGTCTTATCCATTTGAACCAAATTTGAATTTGCCATGTTTTCTTTGGGAGGTACTTACATTCAGAGGTAGGAGGGTTTATAAAGCTAGGACATTTGTAGATAAGGAAAACGTCTCCATTTAAGATATATCTTACAATAACAAATCTTCACAAATTTTCATTTTTATTGTTTTGACATGGAGGGTTTGAGAGGAAAGGGGAGATGGGAGGCAAAAGAGGATTTTTTTGGCCCTTTTAGGTTAGATGTAGAAAACAACACTAGAAACATGTTCAGAAAAAGGATAGCTTTCAAATGATGTGCTGTTTGAAAAGCTTTTACAAAAAATAAAAGACCTCATTTTGGCTACCTCTAGACTACCTCAATAAAAGGTAAAAAATAAAATATAATTGAATATATTCATGTGACACCTCATTTGAAAGCTCCTGACATAAAGACTTTAAATATCCAAGCCTTATCCAATAGTTTTTGAACCAAATTTGAATTTGCCATGTTTTTCTTTGGGAGGTACTTATATTAAGGGGTAGGGGGGTTTATGGAGCTAGGACAGTCCTAGGCAATGAAGGCTTCTCCATTTAAGATATATCTTACTATAACGAATGTTTTTATGAATTTTAATTTTTCTTGTGTTGACATGGAGGGTTTGAGAGGAAAGGGGAGATAGGAGGCAAAAGAGGATTTGTGTGGCCCTTTTAGGTTTGATGTAGACAACAATGTTAGAAACTTGTTCAGAAGAAGGATAGCTTTCAAATGATGTGCTGATTGATTGCTTTTGACTAAAAAATAAAGCAACAAAATTGGGCTAGCTTTACCTCAGTAGGCCTAACTTTCAAAAAATTTTTTTTTTTATATAGTCATGTAACACCTCATTTGAAAGCTCTTGAAAAAGTAAATCTCAAATAACAATGAGTAATTCTATGAAGTAAAGAATTTCTGACATTACTTTTAAGTTCACACTTATATTTTTACTTTTAAGTAAAGCTATCAAAAACAGGAAAAAAATTCAAAAACTTAGTATCATTAGAGAGCTGTAAGTGCTAGCACTTTTTTTAAGGATAATTTTATTTTCAGAACTATTGGGTAAGCAATTTTAGGTCAGGAAGATAAACTTGGAGATGGGAGCCAGGAGATAACTTCATCCTGGTAATTTGAATGCACGATTAGGGCTTTTCAGAAAGAATTAACAAAGAACTCTAAAAAGAATTTTCAAAACCTGAAAATACTTTTAAGATATTTTAAATTGTAGCAGAATCATATAATCACAACATATAGCCTAGACCAAAATAGCCTGCATATTTCCCATGTATTCTATTTCTTTAATTTGTCAATGATTCAGTTTTTGGACATTGGGCTAAAAAAAAAGAATGTTTTACTGCAAGCAGGGCTGCCAAATATGGGGGAGAGGAAGGACCCCCTGCCAGTGTTTTTGGTCATGTGGTAAAAAAAGTAAATTAGTAAAATTGTTTGCACCATGATTTTTCCAATGCTGTTATTATTCTTTATCTACTTCAATAAAGACCATAAAAATACTGACATGTCATCTACAGAAATTTTGAACTTGGTTGGTAAATGCAGCAGTTTTACCAACTCCTGCTGTGATTTTATAGATGATGCCACAACTTTCCATTTGGTTAAATAAACAGTATTAAAATAGTTGCTATGATTATCAAAATCTAAGTTGGTAAATGGATTGGTTTTACTGACTCATGCAGTGATTCTACATATTGTATTCAAAATATACATTATGCTAATTATTGCCAAAAAACAGTCAGAAAAATGACGAGCCAGTTGGTAAAATCCCTTGCTCCCCCTCCCCCCCCCAAACATTTTGGGCAAGAATATCAGGGAATGTAGTTAAGTCAATTTGATGAAATAAAGGAATAGAATGGAACCCTCTATGGTTTGTAAGCTTGTTGAGCTTTACCTCTTTGGTATCATTCCTACTTGCTAAAAGAAACAGAATAAAATGCTTGTGTACATAATGATACACACCCAAGAAATGAAGTTAGGTTAATCCCAATGAAATATACCATAATATGATGAAAATATATTACTTTACAAAAAAAAATTGCTATATTTTTGCACATTAGAGGGGGGTGAAGGTAAAGTATAATGGGTCTGCCTGCAAATGTGTTTGCTATGATTTTTCTGCATACTATGAAGTAAGAATTGTTTTTTAACTTCAGCTGTCCAAATACTTTACCCCTCCCCTAATTTGCAAATATATAGCCCAAATTGTATGAGTCCAATGTATTCTTTCACCCTCCACTTATTTTCCACTGAGTGTAAGCTAATTGTCTCTTAATACAGACAGATAGCCATCCTAGCCATGTGGATTGGTGCTTTGGATTTAGGATCCTTTGTCCAAGAGGGCAAGGGTTTGAATCATAATGTACCCAATTATTTGGTTTGGGATGGGGGTCAGTGGTGTAACTTCATAAACTCAGGCAGAGTCAACACAGCTCTAAATGGGTACCTGGAGAAATCTGGTAAGCAGGAAGGGTGTGCAAAAGCACAGGATGGCTGGCCCCCATCCCCCCATTGCACTTCCTGACTAAACAGCCTTGACACAGAGATCAGCACCACCAGTTGGGACCTTAAGAATCTAGTGCTGCATCCTTTACCTTTTTTTTTAATACAGACAGATAAAACTGGTTTGCTCTCAAGTGTGTACCACTATGTACCCAAGTACCCAGAATAAATTGCAAAACCTACTTCAGAACATTCTAAAATTTTTACTCACATTTTTCCTTAAAGTGTATCAGTAACCTTTTTCTTCACAATATAGTCAAATATTCCTTGAATTGTATATTTATGTACAATTTCCTTACCCTGAGAATTGCTGCTTTACTTCTTCTTTCTTTGCAATTATTTCAATCTGAATAAAGAATTAAAGGTTGAGTTTTAGTTGTTTTCTTTCTCAAAAGGAAGTACCATAAAAGTCAGAAAACTAATACAAAAAACTTCGAAAATTCTCTTATTGTTTCTAAAAGCACTTCAATGTACTATCCCTTCTAGTAATGGTCAAACATATAGCTAAAATTGCATATTCTCCATTAGTTTTCCTATTGCTTGATACTGTTAACATTGTTTTTATTGCTGCAAAATTGATTTGAAGAAAAGAATCATATGTAGAAAATTTAGATTAGAGTTTAGAGATCTGTTTTAGTGGTTTTCAATTCAGAAGGGAACACTATAAAATTTTGGAAACTACTTGCACAAATTTTAAAACAATTAGTCATGTCATTCATAAAAGAACCTCTCCTCCCTAACCCCCACCTGTAATGGTAAAATATTCTATATCATATTATAGAATCTCCATGAATTTTCATGTGACTCTTTTCTTCAAATTAACATAAGAGCAAACTAACAACATTAACAGGACTAAGCAGCAGGAAATCTCATTGAGAATATATGATTTGGGCTGTATATTTGACCATTAGGAGGAGTGAAAGCAAAGTGAAGTAATTTTTAGAATGATACAAGTTGGAGTTAATAGATTTTTTTTTAACTAGTTTTATTAATTTTATACAGTTTCCTTGAAGGTACCAAGTTGAACATAAAAAATTCACCCAATATAAAAAAATTGGGGCATCTAGTTTAGAATGCAGGGAAAGGTTAAAGTTTATTGGTGCGTCTTAAAGTTTATATTTGATTTTAAACAACTTAAAGTACTTTTGAAGTACAGTAGTTTTAATTTGAAGTACAGAAAGATTACTAGTATTGTTATATTTTGGTAGATATTAGAAAATAAAGGACTTATTTGTCAGGAAATATTTCTTGTATTGCTTGAGTCTTACTTTGGATTTGAATTTTAAATTGCTGCAGAAGGTAAATTACTTAATTTTTGATTAGTAAATACAAGACAATTACATTATATCTTTTTACATCTATTGTCACATATTCTTGAGGCTTATAAGTAGGAATATATAGATGTAGTCTTGAAAATAAATAATTGCATATACCCAATAGGCCTGCATACTAGGGTTTTAAGCATCAAAACCATGGATAAAGCTTTCATTTCAGTAGCTATAGGCCTACCATATTTTCCAAGAAGCCAACTGTTTTCTGCTTGAAAAATTTACTAACTGAATACAACTAACAGCTGTAATTTGCTTTTATACCATGAAAGTTTACTATAACCAAAACTACACTTTAAATAGAATGACATCAGAAAGACAGTTTTTGAATTTTAGCACCCTCTTCTTAAAAAAGAAAAAAAAATAATTACATTTATATTGCTTTGACTGCTGAAAGAGCATAACCTGTGCTTTAAACTCTACTTAGATAAAAATTGGTTTTGCAGTGTTTAAAAGTCAGTATAGCTTTGGTTTTTTCAGGGACTTTTGCCTCTAATCTTCTGACTAAAATCTGAGTGCCATAACCAAGTGTTGATAATAGTAGTATACTTCCCTTAATTTGCATTGACTCCAATCCAAGGGATTTTATGGACTTGCCTCAAATTTTGAATATGGCTGAGCTTATCACAACACCTGAGGTTTTCAACATCTCTTTTATTAAAAAAGGTAAGTTATATTGTTAAATTCTCTGCTACTGAATAAAAGAAATTCTGCTTTGCTCTAGAAAATGATTTTCACTTTTTATCGTTCTTGTTGTTAAGTGGTTCATTTACTGTGTATACAATTGGACATAACCATTAAGAGTTGAGGGATGATAAAAGTGGTTGTTTTTTGACACAAAATATAAACTCAATTTTTTAGCCATAATTGTTAAGTTAGGAGAGACAGCTTATCATCTGGCATGAGAATTTTCTCTTGCTCTTTCTTGTATGCAGGTATGATAAAGGAAATATTACCACCAAAGAGGGGGCAATTATAGGGCAGCAAGTTTATTTGAATTTATAACATGACTAATGTTGAATTTGGATGGAGATATCAAGTTATAAGACATGTAAGAAAGGGATAAAGTTAGTTGACTTTTCAGGTGCTTAACTTTGAGAGCCTAAATTTTGTTTTACATTTTTGGAACTAATCCACTGTATGTAGAAAACTTCAACTGATTGGTATTTTGGTTACTTTTAATTGTCTCAAAACTTTCTTTGTTTCTGTGACTAAAAATGTTTATTTTTTTGCCAAATTTAATTATTCAATCATTTAATTTTTTTCTATTCAATATATTATATAATTAGTTTACCCTTATCTAGAATCTTCTGTTATAATAGATTTTCATGAGTTTTACTGAATGATTCATTTTTTGGTTGTCTTTATAAAAAGCAGATTTAAAAAAAACAATCAGTGAAAACACCTGCATATACATGTGATTTTATGTTTTCTATATATTCAATGTATATGTAACATTCAATATAAATTTTTATATTTAACACAACTAAAAGAAAAAGCAGTTGGATTTGTAAAGTAAGCTTTATTGTTCATATTTTCTGTGTCCTTAATTAAAATTTTGTTTTAGAGGTTGATGATGCTTTGCCAGGTAACAGTGATACACCCTTTCACATGCCAAACAAATTTTTGTCTGCAGAACATGAAGATGTTCCTTTGCTTACTTTACCCAGTGTTTCAGGACTATGTAAAGTTGAATATGATGCCCAGGAGTCAGAATCCTTATGTTCTGAAAATGAAGGTACATATCAAGCATTTGATTCTTTTAAAATGAAAAATATCAAATAATATTTCATGGGACAAAAATAGGGCAAGCGGACTTACTATTAAGTTGGATTTTTTTTTCTCATTTCAACTTGCAGGTGTTT
This sequence comes from Artemia sp. Qi Xiang Cuo, assembly GCF_049724085.1. Lineage (NCBI taxonomy): Eukaryota > Metazoa > Arthropoda > Branchiopoda > Anostraca > Artemiidae > Artemia > Artemia sp. Qi Xiang Cuo. The sequence goes on from NC_142805.1 coordinate 61,978,411, forward strand.
GCCAAACCCTTTTTGTTGCCTGACATAAACATTTTCAAATTTTCACTTGAAACTGGTTTGGCAATTTTTGTTGTTTATCTATTTATCAATTAATATATAAATATGTCTTTTATTTGGATTTCATTTTGAATTTGAAAGAAGTAGAAAATTAGCAGTTATGAACTGATCCGCCTACCAGAAATCTTTACTATTGAATATTAATTTACTAAAGAAGTTTTTTCAAACAAAATACTGGATTCATACTGTGTTGTTGAGGTAAAGAGTTTTTTGTTTGTCAGTTGAATGATATGTTTCAAAGATACAGCTACAAAAAAAAATATCAAGTCTTGTTGGACTTTAAAAATAAAGAGGAAAGTTTTACTCTGGTATTAAATTCTAGGGGCATTCAGGTGGTATTTACCCCAATATATCCCTCCCCAATTTTATAAATATAACTGTAGGAATATTTGGGCTAAGAGGGGTACCAACTAATTTGAAGAAAAGACTCACATATAGAAAGTTCAGAAATTATATTGAATTGCTTCTCGGAATAATGTAAGTAAGAAGTGTTTTATTTTATAGCGTGTCCTTGAGTGTGCTTGGTTAACTAAGAAAAAATTACCAAATATATATAATTTAGGAAATCAGTTTTTGAATGCTGGGGAAGGGTAAAGTGTATTGCAACTAGGGCCCGGCCAATATATTGGGTAACCAATATTATTGGGCCCATATGAGGGTTTGTATCATTATCAGATATTTGAAAAAAATATTGGTTATCAGCCAATACTTTTTTTTATGCGCAATTTGTCCAGGAGAGGGCACCAGATTGCCTGAGGTAACTTTTGCTTGTCCAGTCTTTGGTGATGGAGACACCAGCTACGTCTGACCATGGTGGAGATTGCAGCAGAGGTGAGTCAAATGAAGTCAAAGTATATTTGTTGTCAACACACACCTGGTGCAGTAATATTTACTGTAAATGTATGGTGACTTCAAGAACGTACATCATCTATCAAAACAACTAAAAAGAATACAATAAACCATGCATTTCTGTTCAATTAATGCTCACTTATGTGGGTGAAAGATCTAAGATACCGCCGCGTGTCAACACCTTGGAGAATCCACGTATTTACCTTGGAAATTTAGCTTATGTGTCCGCATTTGTTGGCATACTGGACGATTTTGTTGACATATTCTTTAAACCCCTCTTCCAAACTTAAAACTCTAGCTGCACACCTTTATCCAGTGTGCCTATACATATATTTGTTAGTAAGAGACTGTATGATATGAATATAAAGTTTTCACAGTAATATGTGAATGATTAAAATTCAAAGTCCCGCTATTGACATTTGGGTTTTGAATAATCTACAATCAATATCTTACACTTCTTTGAATCAGGTTTTTATGTATTTGTGTTTATGTAGCTAAACCCACTTCTTTGATTAAATTTTTTCCTTATTTGTCACTTCTGTAAGTATCCACCGTTTTGTTTGTGTGCTTAGAAACTGCTGATCAGAAATGGTAACGCAAATCAAACAATTCTTGTAAATGGCCTAATTTCTGGAATCCACAGTGAATTATTGAGGCTGTTCTTTGGTGTGTTATAGACCCAGGAGAAACACGTGAGTATGAATATTGGCAGAGAATGGGGTTTAAGCTTTAAGTTTTTTTCCGAAGGGAAATTTATCGGCAAATTATATTGTTATTGTGTTGGTAGGGTACCAATAAATCGGTATCAGATCCCAAATATCCAGATTGGTCGGGCCTTATTTGCAACATTTAATATTATGATATGCATTTTTGAATTTTTAAAAGTACCTTTGAGAATGTTTTTGTGTTTCCTTCTAAGAGTGGAAATGTACCTATCCCCTTCTGAGGGGAAACAATATAAAATTCTGAAGCGTTTTAAAAGACAATTGGTAACAGTCAAGACTTAGGCTACAGCTCTTTGGTTGAAATAATTTTAATAAAATAGAAGTAATGTCATTAGTCAGGTCGTTTTGAATTCTCATTGATGCTTTTCTAGCAATCCCCCCTCGCCTCTTATGAGTCGATTGTTGGATTCACTGATTGTCGAGTTAGCGAAGTAATAGACATACTTATAAATCAGAAGATGGATTATGTGTCTTGTCTTTGTCAGATATTTGTCGCTTGTCTTCCAACCGCAGATAATAGGAGCCTCTTCTTGATGTTATGGTATCACCATAGATTCGATACAACCACCCAGGTGAAAATACGAATAATTCTTTACAGCTGAAACCTATTTGACCTATTTAGCACTCGGTATGCGGCAGGCTTGTATGTATCGATTCTTGTCATCGTTGTGCTATTCGTTCTCAATTGTCTTTATTTGGTGGTCTCGGTTGTACTTTATTTTATTGCACCATTGCCACATAATTTTTTTTTATTCCTTTTGCCTCAGCTGTTTGGATTCATTCAACATTATGTGTTCCCATGCGTATGCCTTTAAAAATATCTAAAATTTTCATAATCATCGTTTAGTTCAAATAACCGGGTGAGAAACCAGCAATTTTAGTTGAATTAAGAAATTCCGTTGTGTATTCAGATCCTCCCTCCTGCTTAACACATTCCTTTTTCAATCGTAGTTTTCATAAATATCTAAAGTGTTGTTCTTTAGTTTTAAGTGACATCTCTGTTTGCAATTCAATGTGAATTGTTACTGTTTCTTGTTCCATGTGTTTTTCATTAGCTAATCAGAGTTAATTTTTGTAATTAATTTAAAAATACTTTCTGAAAAAGAAGTTTTTCAAAGAAAAGTATATAGTCCATTTTAAACTTAAGATCAGAAGAAATAAAAGCTACAATAATTCAAACTCAAACTGACCAGAAATTACTTTTAAAGAATAATTGAAACCCAATGCAAACAAAAATTAAATAAATAAAAAATCATTAAGAGCCTTAATTTCGGTTTTTACAAATGACGACATCATATATGGCATCATATAAGTATTTTCTTGTATGATGTCATGCATAGCATAAATAAGATTGTTGAGTTTCCTACGCAACAGTTATTTGTATAATATAATGTCTGTTGAAAGGCCCAAAAAACGAAAATTTGCAGTTGCAGTTACTATCAATGATGATTCTTTGGAACCACCAAACTATCAAACCTGATAAGATGTGAAATTTGACAAATTGGACCATCAGTTGCGACAACACCAATACGGACAGCTAAAGCAAAGGCCATTGCTAAATTGTCCGAAGTAATCAAATCCAAAAATGTATCAAAAATGAAGAGCAAAGATACGGATGGTTAGAAGATATGCGAAAACAACAATTAGATCGTGTTAAAAATGAAAATGAAGGGCAAAGACACATGCGGTTATAAGACAAACGACATCGAACAAGTGAGGGAGTAAAAAAATGAAAATGAAGAGCAGCGAGTCAATGAAAATCAACCAGGACAGCGAGAATCAAAACGTGTCAAAGTTAAAAATGATAGCGATGATTATTGGGATTGGGTTTTGACATGGATAAGGTCATCAATACCTAACATACCTTTGTTAAAAAAACAAAGGTTCGGCTATATGTCTTTCATAATGACGAAAGATAAGCCAAGGTATAACGAAGCAAACAAATTGAAAATAATAGAATGATGATTGGGTTTTGGGTTTTGACATAGATAAAGTCATCGATGTCTACCATACCTTCGTAAATCAAAAATATGGACTGGATAAATCACTGAAAGAAAACAAAATGTCCAATAAAAAAATGTATAATTTTACAAAGGCACCACTTCTAATTTAAGGTCCTTTTGGACGTCATGACATCATGAAAAGGCTCAAAATGTCTGCGTTTAGAAGACAAGCGACAGTAAGAATGTATGTTTAGAAGCCTGCTGCACGCCCCATACCTTTGTTAAAAAAAACAAAGGTTCGGCGACACATATTTCATAATGACGAAAGATAAACCGAGGTGTAACGAACCAAACTAATTGAAAATGATACTGGATAAATCGTTTGAAGAAAAAAAATTTTTGTGCCACCATCTGAACAATTAAAAGAAACAAAAGGTTCGGTGATACGTCTTTCATAATGACAAAAGACAAGCCAAGGCAAAAGAAGAAGTTTTCGTCCCACAATCTGAACAATTAAAAGAAACAAAGGTTGTCGTCAATGCCCTCCATACCTTTGAAAGTCGAAAACCTGGACTAGATAAATTGTTGAAAGAAAAATAAGTTTTTGTCCCACCACCTGAACGATTGAAAGAAACAAAGTTTCGGCGATATGTCTCTCATACTGACAAAAGGCAAGCCGAAGCAAAAGTTAAAGGTCCAATAAAAAAAATGTAATTTTACAAAGGCACCACTTCTAATTTAAGGTCCATTTGGACGTCATAACTATATATATATATATATATATATATATATATATATATATATATATATATATATATATATATATATATATATATATATATATATATATATATATATATATATATATATATATATATATATATGATATATATAAATAAAAAGACCCACACATCATTATCCCCAGGGCTGATAAAGGAAATAATATATTTATCCTTGATAAAACTTCATATTATAAAAAAGTTATAGATATTTCATGCAACGCCCAAACTTATAGACCCATAGATTCAGACCCCACCGATAAGATCTCCCGCTTATTATGCAAGGAGCTGGAAAGTTTGTAAACTGAAAGACTTATTACTCCACAAATGTATAAATTATTTTACCCTTAAGTTTGTTCAGCTCCTAAATTTTACGGGCTCCCAAAACTCCACAAAGATGGAGTCCCTCTACGCCCAATTGTGGCTTCTTATAGCTCCCCGACTGCCAGATTGGGGAAATGGTTGTCGACACCTTTTCGCCCCCTTATGCAAACGCAAACTTCATACATAAGAAATTTAGTTCACCTTGTTGAAAAATTAAAAGACATTGAAATAAAAAAAGATACAATTTTGGCCAGTTTCGATGCCATTTCTACGTTTTTACATGCATCCACAAAGTTATATTGTGCAATCGAATAGAGTCTCCGATAACAATCAAACTGGAAAGCGATCAGCCTTTAAAAGTGCTTTACGCAAAATGAAATTCTGAAATGCCATTTAAACTTGTTTTTTATTTAGTTACCCTTTCACCGTTACTAGGGAAGGGTCGTCCAATTTTAGTTTGGTGTTTTTATTTTAAGGTTTGGTTTTTATATTTTTATCAGTTTTATTCTGCACTGAGGACGGTCAAGCGGAGGTCTTGACCGAAATATTTGCATAATTTTTCAATTTTTTCACTGGCTGTTAATTGCCCTCGTTTTCTTCCTTTCTTCGCGATTTTTTGTTTTATATATATATATATATATATATATATATATATATATATGTATATATATATATATATATATATATATACATATACTATATAATTATGTTCAATACCTACCATACATTTGAAAATCAAAAATACGCACTGGGTAAATCTTGGAAGAAACGTTCAATACCTACCATACCTTTGAAAATCAAAAATATGGTCTGGGTAAATCGTTGGAAGAAAAAAATTTTTTGTCCCACCACCTTAACAATTGAAAGAAACAAAGGTTCGGCGATATGTCTTTCATAATGACAAAAGACAAGCCACGGCAAAAGAAGAAAATTTTTTCCCACCACCTTAACAATTAAAAGAAACAGAGGTGGTCGTCAATTCCTTCCTTACATTGTAAAATCAAAACCTGGACTAGATAAATCGTTGGAAGAAAAAGATGTTTTGTCGCACCACCTGAAAAATTGAAAGAAACAAAGGTTCGGCGATGTCTTTCATAATGACAAAAGACAAGCCGAGGCAAAAGTTAAAGGTCCAATAAAAAAAAAATGTAATTTTACAAAGGCACCACATCTAATTTAAGGTTGATTTGGACGTCATGACATCAAGAAAAGGCTCAAATATATATATAGAAGCATCCCACGTACCCCATGTCTTTGTTAAAAAAAAAAAGGTTTGGCGGTGTGAATTTCATAATGACGAAAGATAAGCCGAGGTGTAACGAACCAAACAAATTTAAAATCATAGCGATAATGATTGGGTTTTGGATTTTGACATGGATAAGGTCATCAATACCTACCATACTTTTGAAAATCAAAAATATGGACTGGATAAATCGTTGGAAGAAAACGAAGTTCTTGTTCCACCACCTGAACAATTAAAAGAATTGAAGGTTCGGCGATATGTCTTTCATAATGACAAAAGACAAGCCAAGGCAAAAGAAGAAAATTTTATCTCACCACCTTAACAATTAAAAGAAACAAAGGTCGAAGAACAATTAAAAGAAAAGAAAAAAAGATTAAAAGAAACTAGAACAATTAAAAGAAACAAGGTCGTCAATGCCTTCCATACCTTGTAAAATCAAAACCTGGACTAGATAAATCGTTGGAAGAAAAAGAAGTTTTGTCCCACCACCTAAACAACTGAAAGAAAGAAAGGCTCGGCGATGTGTCTTTCATAATGACAAAAGACAATCCGAGGCAAAAGTTGAAGGTCCATTAAAAAAAAAATTATTTTACTATGGCACAACTCTAATTTAAGGTCGATTTGGACGTCATGAAATCAAAAAAAGGCTCAAATCTATATATAGAAGCCTGCCGCGTGCCCCATACCTTTGTTGGAAAAACAAAGGTTTTGCGATATGTATTTCATAATGACGAAAGATAAGTCGAGGTGTAACGAACCAAACAAACTGAAAATGATAGCGATAATGATTGGGTTTTGGATTTTAACATGGATAAGGTCGTCAATACCTACGATACTTTTGAAAATCAAAAATATGGACTGCATAAATCTTTGGAAGAAAAAGAAGTTTTTGTCCCTCCACCTGAACAATTATATATATATATATATATATATATATATATATATATATATATATATATATATATATATATATATATATATATATATATATATATATATATATATATATATATATATATCCAGGTATCGAGAGTCGGAGTCCGACGGTAGTATAGCTATATACTATATATATATATATATATATATATATATATATATATATATAGTATATATCATAGTCATATAGCGATACTGCCGAGGCTACTATATATATATATATATATATATATATATATATATATATATATATATATATATATATATATATATATATATATATATGTATATATAAATAGAAGACTTCCGGGTGTCGAGAGCCGGAGTCCGGCGGCGAAGCTGCCGGGCTCCCAGTACTATATATATATATATACATATATATATATATATATATATATATATATATATATATATATATATATATATATATATATATATATATATATATATATATATATATATATATATATATATATAATATTTAGCTTTGCGGTGACGCAAAAACTGTTTGACTTCTACAAATGATGTACATTTTTTTTTTTGCGCTTCTTCATTCAGTTAAGAAAAATCCTAATATTTGTTGTAATACTGCCTCTCATCCACTTATGGTTGGATTTACCCCAGGGTGTACTTTTTGGTCGTCTAAGGTTTTAATTTCACTCTTTACTTACATCAGAATATCTAATTTTAAGAGCTAATATAAGCATCATCAAGAGATAGAGAAGAGGGATCGAAAATAAAATTAGTTGTTGAAATCTATAGAAGGATATACTGTTTTCTTTTTTTAACTCCGTATAATTTTTTAGGTCGCATTTCACCACTTATGTCTGGACTATACTTACAGGGAAATACGCCACTAGTTGTTTCAAAGAATCCATCTCTGAGTGGTTTCTCAAATCCATTTGCATTGGAATTTGAAGCAAAACGCTTCGAAAATGAGAAAACATGTTTGAAAAGTCACCTGCAAAGTAAAAAGCATAGAAAATTAGAAAGATATCAAAGATCACCTGAAGGAGAAAAGACATATAAATGTGAGGTATGTGACAAGATCTTTTCTCAAAAAGCATATTTGAATACGCATCAAAGAGTACATACGGGTGAGAAACCGTTTAATTGTGATGTATGTGACAAGGCTTTTTCTCATTCGCAACTTTTAAAGACGCACCAGAGAGTGCATACTGGTGAAAAGCCTTTTAAATGTGAAGTATGTGAGAAGGCCTTCTCTGAATCAGGGAAATTGAAGCGGCACCAAAGAGTGCATACAGGTGAAAAACCTTTTAAATGTGGTGTATGTGACAAAACCTTTTCTCGAGCAGACAGTTTGAACCTGCATCAAATATTGCATTCACGTGAGAAAATGTTTAAATGTGGTGTATGTGAAAAGACCTTTTCTGACGCTAGAAGTTTGAAGCAGCACCAAAAAGATACGGGTGAAAAACCGTTTAAATGTCATATATGTGACAAGACATTCTTTTTTTTGCATGTTTTAAAGACGCACCAGAGAGTGCATACAGGTGAAAAGCCTTTTAAATGCGATAGGTGTGATCAAACCTTTTCTCACGCAGTAAGTTTGAACCGACACCAAAGAGTGCATACGGGTGAAAAACCGTTTAAATGTCATGTATGTGACAAGATTTTTTCTCGTGTGTATTCTTTAAAGACGCACCAGAGAGTGCATACAGGTGAAAAGCCTTTTAAATAAGATGTATGTGGCCAGACCTTTTCTCAAGCAGCAAGTTTGAACGCGCATCAAAGACTGCATTCAGGTGAGAAAACGTTTAAATGTGATGTATTTGAGAAGGCCATTTCTGAAGCAGGACCAAAGAGTGTATACTAGTGAAAAACCAACTCAATGTTCTGTAGGTGAGAAGAGTTTTGAGCGAGTTTATATACAAGATTTTTTTCAAGAAACTGACACACTAGAATTTCATAAAAGTTGGTACGAACAAAAATGAAGTTGTAAAAAAATAGGCTGCTCTTTGAATACAGATCAAACACTGCACACATGTGGGAAACCTTTTAAACGTAATCTGTGTTAGAAAATTTTTTCTAATTTGAAAATTTTTAAAGGCATCAAAGAGTGCATGCAGGAGTTTAGTGAGATTGTAATAATACAAGCTGGATCCTCATTGGTTTGTTGTCATTATTCTCACAATTAATTATAACTACTTACCGTCGAATTAGATTCATTTAATTCGGAATTAACCTCTAACAACCCATTCTAAGAAAAGCATCTTAATAATACTAATAAAATATACCTAAGTATGATAAAAATATAATACTTTAGAAACAAATTTGGGATATATATTTGCAAATTAGGGGGGTGGGCGTAAAGTACAGTGGGTCTGCAATCAAAATGTTCTAGCTACAAATACTCTGATATTATGAATTAAGAATTGTTTTCTGACTTCACACGGTCCAAATACTTTACCCCCACCCCTTTTTTGCTGAAAAAAAAAACTCTTTTTAAATGGATGATATCACAAGAAACAGGTGTACATTGTCCAAAACTGAATTGCATAGTCAGGATTTTCAAGTTTGTTGAAAAGACCCAAAAGTAATGTTTTCAAATTACTTAGAAATTATTCCATTAAGTTCCTTTTTGAAAATGGGCTAACGATTTTATTTTCTGATTTTGTTCGAAATTTGCAGGGTTCTCAATTTTGCTTTCTTGCTTAAGTGGACAACAAGTTTGATTTGAGATGGAGGGGGCCCGTCATGGGAAAAGTTGGGTAGCAAAATAGCAATGCTACTTGGCAGTTTTCAAATTTGTTGGTACATTGGAAAGTTTTCAATTTGGAAAGTTTAAAGGCACAGTAAAGAGCATTACTCTCAGATATAGTTACTTCTAAGGATTGGAGAAGAACCTATTTCAGCTCTTTCAGAGAATAAAGTGCTCCTTTAACTGATCGGAATAAACGTGTTACTGGTTGCCGGCTTTTTTGGCCATTTATCTCGGGCCAAGCAAAAGGCTAGTTATTTCAAATTGAGTTACAGAGATTATTGTGGTCGTAGAAAGGAATTTAAATGAATTTTGATTAAAAATGAGGTTTTTATAAGTTTACTAATTTGTTTTGAATTTTTTTGGCAAATTAAATGTAAAACAAAGCCAGTTGCTATTCAAACTGTATATGTTTGTGATTACTGCGATTTTAAAGATATATTTTTTTTTCCTTTTCTCTCTTTTCAGATTCATGTAAAATTTACTGAGCTCCCTTATCATGAAAATTGTGATTCTAATTTCTTATAAACTGTATTTAAGGTTAGCTACTAAAAATTATTAATTTCGTCCAAGAAGCAGGGGTTATCCTAGAAAAATCTCTTTATTCTTATTATGAAAAAAATTCCAATTTTGAATGCAAGGTGATTGTTGTTTTTTCCATATTATTGGTTTTTCGGTTGAATAAACACACCCAAAGCTCATCGATTCCATTGCGATCAAATTTTGCATGTTTTCTATTTTTTTATATTTGACAGCAAGGCCGTACCCAGAATGTTTTTTGGAGGTGGTTTTACTCAAAGTTTTTTTTTCGGGATGGGGGGGGGGGGGTTTACAAAAAAAAACTCAAAAAACGCATACAAAATTTATTTATATCCATTTTTGTTACGTTTTTACGAGTCGAACAAACATTTCGGGGGGGGGGGTGAAACCCCCTACCCACCCCCCCTCAAGGTACGGCTTTTTTTTTAACAGAATATATCATGTTTGTGTCCAGTTTTAATTCTGCTGTCAATAAAATTCTGTTTCTTGATCTAAATTCCAATGCTCTTACCCAAATTCAACTAAGGTACATATCGGTTATATAATACAGACTCAAGAAGTGAAGTTTGGTTAATACTAATGAAATCAAACAAAATATGATGAAAATATAATAGTTTAGAAACAAATTTCGGCTATATATTTGCACATAAGGGGGGGGGGGGGGTAAAGCATAGTATGTTTTAAGTACGTAACCTAACCTTACTTAATCAAAATACCAACTAAATACTTAAATAAGATATACCTACAATTTATTTTCCAACCTAGCCAAAGCTAATTCTCTGGTATGAAGAAGTTGCTTGACCAGTTTCTTGTGTCATGTTCGGATCCTTTGCGATCGAAATTCTCGAGTGTGTATTATATAACCGATAAGTATCCTAGTATAATTTTAGGACTAGGCTACTCGCAGGTGATTGGTTTTGTCTAGTATCAAACGCTTTTCATCCTCCCATCGCATGGAAGATAATTTAGTCATCTAAAACCCCAAAAACATGAAACAACTCGTCACTCACCTCTGTATGATCAACTAATTCCAATAAAATTGAATTGTCCAAAAAAAAGTAGATACATAATAAAAGTGTATTTCAGTTGTCATTCCGGTTTTAAAACGAAAAGACCCAGGATGGATTTTTTTGCATTCTAAAAACCTGTTTCCTACAAAAGTCACCTATTGAACGAAATCAGATACAACTTGCTGGACATATTTAATTGCTAAAGAACTTGATATTGAATGATATTGGGTACGGTATTCCGATGTGTGGACTTGATTGCTAGAGCTTTTTTTAAGTGTTACAGGACTTAAACATAGTAAAGTAAAGTGCGATGTAAGTAAAGAGCGATTTACCTAGTAATTACACCTAAGTAAAGAGCGATGTGGTCACAATGTAATATTTTTTTTTTTTTTTGTTTAGACCAGGGCACTTCGCATGGAAGGAGTTGTCGTAGAAGCTTCAAAAAGGGCTCATTCATTAGAAATCGAAAGAACTAGTGCCCTTTTTAATAGTCGAAAGTGATTGGAAGCCAACTAACCCCCAGCCATGCCCACCATTTCCCCAAACAATTTCAATCAAAATATTGACATAGTCATTTTGTTCAACGTAGTTGAAAGACACGGAAATTATGTCTTTGAGGATGACAACCCCCCACAGCCCTTGGGGAAAGGGTTGTAAGTTATGCCCTGGGGGCATTCAAGGTTTATATAGAAAGTGTGATCGTATAAACTATGGAAGAGGCTCATTGGATTGCTAATTAGAAGTGTTAGTGCTCTTTTTGAGATTCAGAGGGATTGGAAGGTGTACACCCCCCCCCCTCCCACGCGCCCATATTTTCCCAAAATGCATCTGATAGAAAATTTGAGATGGCCAATCGTTGCCGTAGAAAGTTCAAAAAGAGCTCATTCAATTGAAAGGGCTAGTGCCCTTTTTAATAGTCAAAAGTGATTGGTGGGTAACTAACCCCCCTCCCAAGCCCACTATTTCCCCAAGCACAATATCATAAGCAGTGGCTTATTGTATTAAGTTGAGCTGTTGTACTACTGCTGTGACTACTAGTACAGCTGTACCCAAGGATATGAATGTGTAATTTTAGAGAATATTTCTGAAAACTTCTGTTGTATGGATGACAACCTGCCATCCGTATATAGGTTGTCAAAAGAGTATGTTAGTAATATCTTAGGAACAGTTTCGTGTGTGAAATTAAAACTTACAACGCTTGTTGTGGGGGATGTTGAACTAACCAAAATTCAATATTTGCATCATAACACTACTGCTTATACTCCTACAACTACTGCTGCTGCTACTATTATTATTACTGATACTACTACTACTGTTACTAAAGCTAAGGCTACTACTGTTAACTCTACTCTTGCTGCACCTACTTCAACAACTGGTGCTACTACTACTACTAATAAACCTAAGGGTATTAGGGTGAAAATTTTGAGCAATATTGTAACTATATTGAAATAAATCGAAACACACTAGGCCCACATAGTTTATCAAGAGGACGTATCAGCAGTGCTTCAGGACCGGTTGATGGTATTAAGTAAAAAATTTCGTTGTGTGTTGAAGGGGATGTTGAAAAAACGGTGATATCCTTGTACTGCTACTAGTGCTACTACAACTATTGCTGCTAAACAAGGTAAGGGTATTAAGGTGAAGCTTTCAAGGAATATTTAGATGGATGCTGAACTAACTCAAAACGAACAATAATCATTATAGATTGTCAATAGGGGGACAAAGCAATAATACAATAGCTGCTTACATTATTAAGTTAGACCTTTCAGGGTAAGTTGTGACAAATTTTGAACTAGACACCCCTCCCCCCACACAAAATTTTCAAGTTTAAAAAAGATGGTGGAGGAGTTATAATTGGAATCAAGAAGCCACTCAATTACACTCCTATCTATTTTAATCATTATGATCTTTGTGAGATGGAAGTGGTTGGATGTAAGTTATATCTGTCACCATCATTGAAAGTGAATATATTTAATGTCTATATTCCCGATGGAAATTCTTTGAAAACGCCTGAAATCTTACAAAAAATACTGGACTTAGTACCTAAAGGAGAAAAAGTGATGATAATGGGAGATTTTAATGCTCATCATAGAGCATGGTGCACTTGTGGACTAGAAAATAGAAATTAAAAAATTGTAGCAGATTTCCTGTTAGAGAATAGTGAAGTTTCTCTTTTGACTCATAAAGATTTGCCAACCAGACTTAATGGAAGGACAGGAAGAACTGCAACAATAGATCTCGTTACAAGCTCAGCGAGCTTAGCCTCAAAGGTTGAAATAAAGAATGACAAAGCGTCATGTTTGTATAGTGATCACGACCCAATAATCACAGAGCTGTACTCCCAAAATGCTACAAGAATTCAAAACAAGACAGATAGGAAGCTGAATCTAAAGAAAGCAAATTGGTATTTATTTAAATAAAAATTGAAAGATATAGACATTAGAAGTAAAGTGAATTGTCAGGAAGACTTTGAAGCAAAAATTGAGACATTCCAAAATGAACTGAGAGAAGTTGCAGAACAGGTGATTCCTAAGACAGGAGGAAGACAAAAAGGACATAAATTTAGTCTATAGTGGAATGAAGACTGTACTATAGAAAAAAGAGAGTTAGCCAAAGCAAGGAAAATGTATAACCAATCACCAAATTTTGAAAATTACATGTTGTGTCAAAGAAGATATGCCATATTTAGAAAGAAAATCATTGAAGCACAGAAAACATCTTTTGAAAATTTTTTAGAAAGCTTGGATTTCAGAGAGCCTGCAAATCAAGTTTACCGTGTGGTGAAAAATTTAATTAATGGGAAGAATGAAAATATTGAGAACAGTCCTTTGATTGTAGATGGCGTGACAGTTACTGAAGATCAAGAGAAGGCGGATAGAGCACCAGAATATGTGGAGTCGGTGATGCGCAATCAAGATGAATTAAGTTACCTGGAAGTACTAACAATTGTAAAAATAAAGAGACCAAGTGAGAAAGGTAATGAAGAAGAATACAACAAATCATTTACAATAGGAGAATTGAAAAGAGTGCTGGAAAAACTGCCACCAACAGCACCAGGAAACGATGGAATTTATCCTCAATATGTCAAACAGTTGGATGAGAGATGGGTAAGTGTATTATTAGACATCATGAATACTGTTTGGGACAAAGGATGTTTCCCAAAAATATGGAAAGATGGAATAGTCACTATGATCCCAAAACAAGGAAAAAATTCAACCACATTAGAAAACTACAGAATGATAACTCTTCTTCCGGTATTAGGTAAAGTCTATGAGAGAATAGTAAAAGTCAGACTAAATTTGGGCGTTAGAGAAAGCACAGCTATTAAAGGATATTCAGTGCGGCTTTTGAAAACAAAGATCTACCACAGAAGTTTTGACAATGTTTATAAATAACACAGTATTTGCTTTGGAAAATTCGAAGTTTTTAATAGCAGTATTCCTTGATGTGAAAATGGCATTTGACAACATGGTTCACAGACATATATTGGAAGGGGTGCTAGAAGCAAAGATTAAAGGACGTTTACTTGTTTTTTCACATGATTTTCTAATGAAAAGAGAAGTAAATGTGAAGATAGGAAAAGCAACATCAGTGAGGAGAATATTGAGGCGTAGAGGGGTCCCTCAAGGCTCGGCGTTGGGGCCTGATTATTATAATATTAGTGAGTTCGACATCCCGTTGGACATTGGTGGTGAAAGAGCTGGTATATTTGCTGATGATAATGGTTTTTGGGTTATCACCAATTGCATAGAAGAAGAACAAAAGACTATTCAAGAAATTCTTAACTCGTTAGAAATATGGGCAGGAGAAAACTGTGTTAAATTTTCAACTCAGAAAACCAAAGCAATGCTGATAACCAGGAAAAGGAACTTTTCACTACCTAACTTAATGCTGAACCGCCTACAAATAGAATTTGTTACTGAATTTAAGTGGCTCGGTGTGACTTCTGATAAAAACCTAAGTTTCAAATCCCGTATAAAAACTGTGAAGACGGCATGCGAAAGACGGATCAATATCATGAAGATGTTTTCTGGTGCTAATTTTGGTCCAAAGCCACAATTTATGGCAGAATTTTATCTAAAATACATTAGAACCAAGATAGAATATGGTAGCCTGATATTCTTCGCAGACAGTAAGTCATTGCTGGAAGAATTAGAGACAATCCAATACAGTGCGATCAGAATAGCTTTTTCTGCAAGAAAAACCACCCCAAGGCCATTCATTTTATCAGAAAGCGGACTTGTTAATCTTGCTGCTTGGAGAGAAGTCCTAGCTTTAAAATTTTTGAGAAAGACGTGGACTGCAGACAAATCCAATCCGATTAAATCCAGACTTCTTAAAGAAGGAAGATTATGGTGTTCAAGCAGAAAGATGCATGGATTAGTAACAGGCAAGGGAATTATGGAACGGTACACAAATGAGTGCAGTGTAACAGAAATGCTGAAAATTCTGAATCTGAAGATTGTCCCGTAATGGAAAGCTAGAACATTCCCTTGTGAAACTGAGTTCGAACTAAGGGATGGTCTTGACGTGGCGAAGTCCTTTAGAATGTTGAAAGATTCAAAATATGGCCAAGCAGTGAGTATATTTACGGATGCATCCAAGAAAGATCAAAAAGTTGGAGTGGCTTTTGTCAGTCCCTCAAAGACTGTGAGGACTATGATCCAGTTCGACTCTTCAACAACAGTATATCAACCTGAAGTATTAGCTATCGCCGAAGCTGTGAGATATGTGAATGAGAACGGGCTAAATGGGGAAATCTATAGAATTTCTTCGGACTCTAAGAGTGGCCTAGAGGCATTGAAAAATATTCATAAGTCTCATTCGGTTGCTGGAGAAATTATTTATTGCCACAGTGAAATACAAAAAGTACTGGATAAAGGAATTGAAAGTGCGCTTGAGTGGGGGCCAGGGCATGCAGATATAGAGGAAAATGACTTAGCAGACGAAGTGGCGAAAAGTGCAGCAGAAGGAGATGGATGTGTATTACAAACCACTACTCCAAAGATTGTAAATAGAATATCTTAAATTATAAAGCTATTAAATGAAAAGGTATTTGAAGACATAAAGGCATTTTCAATGAATAGATACATAGTGGACAAGAATGACAAACGATTTCATAAAGCAGTGTATGGTGATCTAACTCGGAGGCGAGAATATTATTTAGACTAAGATCGGGTCATGCAGCAACACAAGCATATAGAGCTAGATTTTACGGTGAAGATGGAAAATGTACATATTGCGGTGAAGAGGAGACAGTGAATCATATGGTGTTTCAATGTCTGAGAACGGAGGAAAAAAGAAAACAAATAAGGAAGTTCGTGAAAGAAAAAAGACGATTGGTTCCAGACGATTTACTAAGTAGTGAAAGATCTTCAAAAGACTTTAGTGAAGGTCTCAAATTAATATTCAAGTTCATAAAAGACATTAACCGAATAAATACACTATAGTGAAATATGTCAGTTTGATTCAGAAGAAGGAAAGCCTCTCAAGTCCTTAGCGAAGAGGGGAGGATTCTACGTTCATCATCATCATCATCATCCAAAGCCTATAACTGAAGCAGTGTGGCCAGATTGGCTTATTTTATGCCAAACTGGCTTATTTTGTTGGCGACTGGCGTGAAAATTTTTGGAACTGGCTTGTGGCTTAAAACTTGGCTATTTTTATTTTGAGCTGGCTTATTTCTTGGCGTGATTTACTTTTTCGGGAAGAATTTATATTATTTGGCAATTCATCCGATTTTCCAACGAACGAACAAACGAACGAATGCTCATGAAAGGTCAAAATCACGTTTTACCTCTACGTTCAAAATACGAATCTAACCGCGGCACTGCGGTGAAGTTTTCAAATCCTAAGAGAAACGTGGCTTCGTAACAACAGCATAAAAAGCATTAGCCATTAAGTCATGGGGTTGAACTACAGTTGAAGGTACAGTATATTAGCTGTTACTTATTAGTACAGAATAAAGCCAGGAATCAAACTCATAACAGACATGTCTAACATCTACAGATCCTGTTTAACTGTTTAGTTCATGTGAGTCGTCCAGGAGTCGTCACGCTGTCGTCATGTACACTAGCTATTTTCTGTGGTTTGTATCTCTGTACAAACAGATTGGGTACACAGCCTAGCCGACTGTGTCCACAGCCCAATGCATTGGGTACTGCCCCCAATATATTGGGTACCTCCATACCCGTTTTCACTTTTTGTCTAGGCCTATTCTGAGAAAATACATTTATTTATATTTGAGGTTTTCTTTGCATCACTTCAGTTTAAATATGCTCAAAGGAAGAAGCAAATTGGTCATTGGTTTTCTCAGAATACATGCAAAAGTGAAAATCGTTATGGGGCAGTTGGGGATGTTAATTGTTTTATGTACTACCATCAACATAATGCACTACTTCACCCCTGCAGTAGTACACCAAAGGATCTGCACCTAAGAATTTGAGTGCTACACCCCACAATCAGTACTACATTAAACATGGCATAGGTCCTACTACGCTATCTTTGGAGTAGGTCCTTATATGCTATATATGGAGTAGTACATTTGGTTAGATGTAGGTATCAAATTCTGAGGTCCAGATCCTGTGGTATACTACTACAGTGGTGAAGGAGTACATTATATGTTGATGATTGTACATAAAACAATTAATCCCTAACTGGTATGGGGGGGTACCTAATGCATTGAGGTGAGTACCTCAATGCATTGGCTACCAGCAAATTGGATACATGCCACAGAAAAATAGCTGGTGTACATGACTGGTTTGCAACCCCATTTTTAGCAGTGATGAGCATCAGCTTGTGACATAAGCAAACCTGAAGCAATCAATCTTGTTTCAGACTCACTTTTATTCAATTTTCCCAATGTATTAGCCTATAGTTAAATACTAGAGAAATTAGTTATATATAATATAGGCTAATAGCTAATATGTAATAAAGTACCATATAATACTAATGAAAATATCAGAAAGAGATATCTAAGTACAGGAGCAGGATAAGTAGATGAGTTACCCTTGATTTGATGTCTGATTTCTTTGTTACTGTTGCTGTAGCCTAGGCCTATAGGGTAAGACTCCTAGTGATTAGTCACTGCCTAATCTGAGCTGTATCTCTGATTAGAATGCAGTATATCCTTTACCTGGCAGCTGAGACTTTAATCTTGACCACTACTAATTTACAGAATTATCAATCTTGGCCAATAGTCTACAAATCTTGACCACAACATTGATAATTAAACATGAGACATTACCTTTAACAGACAGCAACTATGGAAGTTATCCTATAGTTTTGTTATTTAGAAAAAAACCTTTCAGATTTTGAAATAAACAAGGCTCATTGTTATATTAAATTTAATCAATCAACTGTAGACAATCAAGGCAAGTGTCCTGAAAATCAGATCATTGACCTCTCTTCTTTCGGGGTTGGGTTGACAATAGATCCAAATCTTTAATTTGTTCTTCTTTTCTCATGACAAGTTTATGCACTTCTTCTTGGGAGAATTCAATTTTTTACTGAATGAGATAATCCCTTACTACATAGTTTCTCTTGTTGTAAAAATTATGTTACTGTTATAGTAAACTGCCTTGTTGTAAACACTGCTTATTAATATTGAAAATGTGGATGAATATGGAAAGATGTAAATCAGCTATTAGCTAATAATGTGAGGTAATATCATAGTAGGGTTTATCTAATTCAATATAGTCAGCGTATTTTGACCTACTATATATGGTGTTGTAGATTTAGATCCATTGACAGTTTTCTTTCCAGTATTTTACAATTCAATAGTATATGCTCAGGGGTTTCTTCTGTGTTTTTTAGTACCTGCAAAATGGGCTATTGGCAACTTCTCCATTTGGCTGCTTTATTTTGTATGAAGGTGAGTGGTGGCTGAAGTTAGCTGTATTTGAACACAGGCAGTTGAACCAGACTGATTGTATACTGGTTGGAAAGGGGGATAAATTTGGTGGCTTTAATTCAAGCAATGTTTTTAGTCATAATCTAGTTGTATCCCTTATAGTTAGAGATTTCACTGGTTCCATTTGGCTTTTTGCTTCTTGCTTTGCTATCTTGTCTGCTTTTTAATTTCCTTTTTTACCTAGATGACTAGGTATATATCGAAATTTAGTAACAAAGCGTAATCTTCCAAGGCTGCTTAGGTTTTCTTTGGTTTGATGTAGGCCTATGCCCAGTGTTTCAAAGTTAGTGTTTCATAGAATATAGAGAGCAGATTTAGAGTCAGAGAATATTACTATATGTTAATTGCTCTGTTTCAGTTTAATTAGGATCTCTAAGCACAAATTGATTGCAGCTACTTCAGCTGTTAGTGTGCTGGTCCCTGCCTTGTGTTTTTTCACAATGCATAGGCTGAGCTCTTTTAAAAAGCATCCACTTCCACATCCCTCTTCACTTAAAGATAGATCAACATATACTTGGGCATAATCCATTAAATTCCCTTTTTAAGAGCTGTTTGAAATCACAGATTACAGTTTGGGATTCAATTTGTTCCTATTTTGAGGGGAGGAATTCTAGTTTAACCCTGGGATGATTCATCTCCAATTAAATTCGAATTCAACTCCTCCATACTCTCCTCCAGACTGCTCATGCTGGGTGGGCTTATAATAAAAATTAACCAGGAAAATATTAATTTTTAAAAGATTTAATCAGTCGAAATAACATAACTACAAGTGTAACTTGACCCCACAAAACCCCTGGAGAAAGGTATTTAAGTTATGAAATTTGTCTATTGTTTATATAAAGTATTTGCTATTGAGAAAGATGTATGAAATCTTTCCATGGGGGGGGGAGGTTTTGGGCATTAAACATAATGGAAGGAATACACATATAAACTTCAGAGAGGGCTCATTTGTTTGTAAATTGAAAGTTCTATTTAACTTTTTAAGCATAACAAAATATTGGTGGGTAGCCAGCTCCCCCCCCCCCCAAACCTCTTTTTTTCCTGATGCATCCAATAAAAATTTTAAATGTATCCAATAAAAATGTTCAAAGATCATATAACAAAAATTCTGGTGCCAACACAACCCCCCAGGGCAGGCATTGTAAGTTGTGCCCTGGGGGCATATATGAGTCTTATGGAAGGGATGCTCATATTCACTTCAAAGAGGGCTCATTTAATTGGAAATTGAAAGTTCTAGTTCAGTTTTAAGAGTCAAAAGGGATTGGAGGGCACCTAGCCCCCCCTCCCCTGCATTCCCTTTTTTCCTCAAACCTATACGATAAGAACTTTGAGATAGCTTTTTTTAAAATAGTTCAAAGATCATATAACAAAAACTCCAGGGTCAACACAGCCCCCCAGGGCCCAGGGGCAGGTGTTGTAAGTTACGCCCTGGGGAATATATGGCTCTTAGTGAAGGGATGCTTGTAAAAACTTCAGAGATGGCTCATTTGATTGGAAATTGAAAGTTCTAGTTCATTTTTTTAGAGTAAAAAGAGATTGGAGGGCAACTAGCCCCCTCCCCCATGCTCCTTTTCTCCAAATACATCCAATAAAAATTTTGAGATAGCCATTAAGTTAAAAATTGCTCAAAAGTCAGATAGCAAAAATTCAGGTGTCCTCACTACCCCCCAGGGCCTGGGGCAGGCGTTGTAAGTTGTGCTGCATTGGGTCACAGAGTATCATTATAGTAATCGGAGGTCCGACTCAGTGAAATTATGGGATACAGAAATTGCAGCGCACACACGGACAGTGCTCGAACTAACACAGGAGAAATCGAGCCGGTGGGCGTCCTTGTCAATATTTTTCCCCGAACTGTTGGACAGGAAAGTAAGCACGGTCGAGCATTTTCTTAACATAGCGCGCGGGAATTTCTGTAAAGTCTCTAGAGTTCCACATGGGGTAGCGGTTTATCGCAATTCTACTAAATGCAGCCTAAAAATAATCTCTACACTGGAACTGAACTTCCGCAAACCAGGGAACTAATTGAAAGGTGGATAATGCCAGTAGGATCAAAGGACCTGAATAGTGGTGAGTATTTCTATAAAACGGCCGTCAAAACTTGGACACCATTAAAAGTAAAGTTAGATTTTGGGCAAAAAATTGTCTGGCTTATTTTTGGCTTGTTTTTCAAAGGCTGCGGCTTACTTTTTTGTTCACGATCTGGCCACACTGAACTGAAGAAGAAGAATAATAAGATATTCAAAATTGCTATATAGGGATAGCTCTGTCCTCTGTGCCATGGTTTGTTGATTAAAACACAAGGCGCTCGGCCCTTTGGAGTCCCTGACACCTGTACACTCGTTCTGTTGTGCAATTTTTGGCCTTTGGCTTGTTTTGACTGTTAATGTGCTTGCTGCAGACTTTCTTAGATTCCTGCATATTGCAACAGCCAAGCTGCTTGAGGGTGCTTATCAAACCCTTTTTTACCCTGCTTTGATACATAGTGCTGTGCCTGCTTTTGATTTATATTATTGATTGCTTAATTTGTTATTGCCTGAGGCCCCCCCCCCCTCTGCTTGTAGCCTACTTGTTTTATTTATTTGACAATTTATTTCCCTTTTTTGATTTGATTTTGTTGTTTTACCTGTTTGTTTTTAACCCCTCGGCGTTTTATTTATGATGACTGACAGGATGGTTAGTAGTCCTATCACCACTGACCCCAATAACTCTAATGTAAGGTTTTTGGCTGGGTGTTGAAGGTCCAAATGAGACCAATAGGCCTAGGTTGTTGACATTAGGCAGTAGGGTAAAGTTCTACAAAATCATATTATTGAGTTAGGACTAAAGTGAATACATTATTGGATGCCTTTTTTATGCTGATTACAAATATAATAAGCATTTCTATTGGAAATGAATTTCAGCCCCCCCCCCTAAATATGCTAATTAAGGGTTAGGTTAGGTATAGCCTATATAGGGGGGGGGGGAGGCTGAAATTCATTTCCGATAGAAATTCTTATTATATTTGTAATCAGCATTAAAAAAAGGTGGTCAATATTTACCAAATCATATTATTGAGTTAGGAATAAAGTGAATACACCATTTGATGCCTTTTTTTATGCTGATTGCAAATATAATAAGCATTTCTATTGGAAATGAATTTCAGCCCCCCCCCCCCCTATATCTGCCAATTCAGGGTTAGTTTAGGTTGGGTTAGGTTAGGTATAGCCTATATAGGGGAGGGGGGCTGAAATTCATTTACGATAGAAATGCTTATTATATTTGTAATCAGCATAAAAAAAGGCATTGAATGGTGTATTCACTTTAGTCCTAACTCAATAATATGATTTCATAGAACTTTACTGGCAGTAGAACTGTTATTGCCAAAAAACTGTTTCAACATCTCCAAAATCATGAGTGCAGGGGCCATTATGGTTCAATGTTAGAAAAACTTGGACCAGATGGTTCCATTATCATAATAGCTATGAACCAGTCAGTAGCTGCTGCTATACTTTCTATTTCAGATATAGCAGTAAATGGATGTAAGGTAAAGTTTGTGCTTGGTCCTAGCTCTAACCCTACTTTAATCAGAAACAGAAAAGGCATTGTATTTATCCCATCTGAGGAGGTCACCCATCTGGATGATTTTGTCAATGAGGTCCAAGTTGACGACAAAATGCAACAAGTGACACTGGCCTTTGAAAACCCAAGCCCATCAATTATCCCTTTGGTTTGCACCTTTAATCAGGATGTTCATTTCCCTCTGAAAATATATATTTGGGGTGCAAGGTATATAGTTAAGCAGTTTATCCCCTGGGCAATGCAGTGTTACAATTGCCAAGGTTTTGGCCACATGGCTTCTAGTTGCTGCAGAGGCAGAAGATGTCTACTTCATAGTGGACAACACAACCTTGATGAATGCCCCTAATCTAAAACAGTTAAGGAAGATCAGGTAATCAAGTGCTCCAACTGCAATGGTAACCATGCTGCTATTGCTAAGGAGTGCCCAGTATTCATGGAGAAGAAAGCAATTGTAACTTACTCTTTCACCAATAATGTTCCCTGAGGATTGCTGCTGAGGTCTTGAAGAAAGGACTTCCTAAACATACAGAACACATCCCCATGGTACACACACTCTTTCCCTCCACTGACTCCTAGAGGCCATTTTCATAAGGACTTGAGTTCAACTTCCACATGGATTTATGTTTTTGCACTGGATGTGCTTGCTGGATGTATGTTTTTGCATAAATCCTCCTTGAATCTATCTAAAGTTGAGCTCAAATCCATTGTTTGTTCAATTCTGTGTTAATAGCAGAGTAGAATGTCAACCTGCATAGAATTCTAAGTTGAAAATCCTTCTCTGAGTTGAACAAAAGATGGATTTTATCTATCTTTTGTTGTTTTCACAAGGATTTTAGTTGAACTCAAGTTCAACCAGAGTCCTTGTGAAAACAGCCTCTAATCAACCTCCAGTTGAGGAACTCAACATGAGGTACATGGTCATGTTTGAAGGTGTTGCAAAGCAGATCTCTGATCAGGCTATTACATCTTTTTGTGAACTGCTTTCTAAGTTAGCACCAACATATTTTCAAAATGCAGTCTGTAGCCTAAATAAGTCAGTTGAAAACCTAAATAGAGAAGGTCTGTTCCTTCCCACAATGTCAGCAGTTAACAGCATTCCTGGCAAAGCAGAAAGGAAATGAGTCTGTACCTAGCCCAGAAGGTGCTATAATTAGGCTACAGAGACCTAGGTTAGCCTTTTCTCAGACAAATGACTAGTTATCTCTCCACTGTTTTTCCTTGATTTTGGCTTGGATGACTAAGCACAAACTTATTAAGTAATTTGGTTAAGATTACTGGTTTGGTTCATTCCTTAAATTTTTTCCTGCATGTTTCTTTTTTAGAGTTACCTTATTTGTTTACATTTTGATCTAGGTGACAGGTTATTTGTATTATTTATTGTAATTGACTTGTATAAGCATTATATTTGCTGTTTGATAAAGTAATTGCATCATTCTGGTTCCTGCTTATAATTGCTGGCAGGTGTTGCTGGTGAATAACCCCTATAATTAGCAAGATACCTGGTAGATGGTACCATATTATATTAATCTTGCAGGCCATGATACCCCTTCCCATATTAATTTATTTTAGAGATCTCCTTTTTTCTATTTTATTTGTTTTTATTATCCTTATTTATCTTTTAATATATTATCTGATTAAATATCTATATCTGGAAGTATGTGACACGTTATAATGTAAAAATGTATTATTTACTATAATTGTGTTGTATATGTACTTTAATTGCTGTATGACAAAGCAGTTGCATTATTTTGATTCCTGTTTTTCAATGCAGAGAGTTACTGCAGGTGAATAACCCCCTATGAATAGCAAGATAGGTGATACGTGATCAGTTCAGTTAAAATTGACTGAAGTGACATTAAAGCAAGCTAGTGATTCCAGAAGTCACAGAACAATCAAGTGATACAAATGCATATGACCAATTGGTTGAATGCATTAAACAACAACAACATCCATTTTAATAGTGGCAAATCAATGGTTTCAGATTATCTAACTTTCAATAAATAGATTTATAATCAAATTGTAAGTTTGAAAACAATTGGTAAAATTTTAGTTAAGCTATGTTTGGTATTTTGGAAAGGGGTTAGGTTAGGAAAATGAAACGTTCAGGGATGAGTCTACATACTAAAGTATGCCCTGAAAGGTATTTTGGAGAACTCATCTCTATCCTTCTCTTTCTAGAGGGCTGTGACTTTTGATGACCTCAATAAATCTTTGTGTTTTTAAAGTATAACCTTGCAAAATATATCTTCTGCCTAAATGAAGTACAAGAAAAACATTTTTCAGCTTCACAACTGCTCAATCCCAATTTACAAGTTTTCAAAGATCTGCATAGCCTATACATTTCCTATATTTACAAAAACCCATGATATGGCTTAAAATTCTACTCAAAAACAGGAGTAGCATTTACTAACCTAAAACCAGAGAAAAAGAAACTGAAAATTGAGGTAAAGTGTTTCATCAAAATAGGTCTGTCAAGCAGGCAAATTTTGGTAAATTTTTTGCAGTTCATATTATTCACTTACAAATAAAGTGAACATACCACTCAATGCCTTTTTTATGCTGACACAGGCCACTAGAACCTGGGGGTATGTGTTTTAAATTATGTCCCAAAGGCATAAAAGGTTTTTATGGAAGGGATAACAGTGTTAATTTTGAGGGGGCTTGTTCAATTGGAAATTGGTAGTTATAGTGCCCTTTTTAGGAGTCAAAAGTCATTGGAGGATAAATAACCCCCACACCCTTTTTCCCCCAAATGCATCCAGTAAAAATTTTAATCTTGGTTCAAGGATCAGATAACAGAAACTCCAGGGTGGACACAATCCCCAGGGGCAGGCATTGTAAGTTATGCACTGGGGCCACATCTGGTTTTTATGGAAGGGTTACTTGTATAAACTTCAGAAGGGGTTTATTTGATTGGAAATTGAAAGTTTGAGCTCACTTTTTAAGAGTTAAAAGAGATTTGAGGTCAACTAGCCCCCTGCCCCACACCATTTTTTCCCTGAACACATCCATTAAAAATTTTGAGATGCCAATAAAAGCCATTTTATTAAAAATAGTTCAAACATCAGATAACAAAAACTCCAGGGTCAACACAACATCCCAGGGGCAAGTGTTTTAAGTTATCCCCTGGGGGCATATAATGTTTTTATGTAAGGGTTGGTTGTATAAAGTTCAGAGGTAGCTCATTTGATTGAAAATTGAAAGTTCCAATTACCTCTTTAAGAGTCAAAAGTTATTGAAGGGTGTCTCCCCCTCCCCTACACCCTCTTTTCCTTAAATGCATTCTGATGGATTTGAGATATCCATCTTCTTTGAAATAGTCCAATAATCAAATGACAAAACTTCAGGGTCAACATCCCCCTCCCCTCAGAGCACAGGGAACTAAGGGTTGTAACTTGTGCCCCAGGGGTATATAAGGTTTTGTTCAGCGTAGTTGATTTCCAGATAGAAATTATGTTTTTGAGGACAGTCCCCCATAGCCCTTAGGGCAAGGGTTGTAAGTTATGCCCTGGGGGCATATAAGGTTTTTTTTTATAGAAGGTGTTGTTGTAGAAACTTCAAAAAAGGCCCATTCAATTGGAAATTCAAAGGGCTAGTGCCCTTTTTAATAAAGTGATTGGTGATTGGAGGTGAAAGTGATTGGAGGGCTACTAACCCCCCTCTCAGGCCCACCTTTTCCCCAACCACATCTAATCAAAAATTTGAGATATCCATTTTATTCTACGTAGTTTTAAGTTCTGGAAATTAGGTATTTGAGGATGACAACCCCCCCCCCCCACCCCACAGCCCTCAGAGCATGGGTTGTAATTTATGCCCTGGGGGCATATAAGGTTTTTATTGAACGCGTTGTTGTAGAAACTTAAAAAAGGGCTCATTCAATTGGAAATTGAATTGGCTAGTGCCCTTTTAACAGTCGAAAGTGATTGGAAGGCAACAAACACCCTTTCCACGCCCACGATTTCCCCAAACACATCCAATAAAATTTTGAGATAGCCGTTTTGTTCCACGCAGTTCAAAGTTCAGGAAATTATGCCTTTGAGCAGGACACCCCCCTCCCCCCCCCCCACAGTCTTCAGGGAAAGGGTTATAAGTTATGCCCTGGGGGCATATAAAGTTTTTATTGAAATCTTTGTCATAGAAACTTGAAAAAGCGCTCATTCAATTGGAAATTCGAAGGGCTAATGCACTTTTTAATAGTCGAAAGTGATTTGAGGGCAACTAACCCCCTCTCACGCCCACCTTTTCCCGAAACACATCCAATCAAAAGTTCTTGTTAGCCATTTTATTCAACGTAGTTGAAATTTTGGAAATTAGGTCTTTAAGGATGACAACCCCCCCCCCATAGCCCGCAGGGCAAGGGTGTAAGTTATGCCCTGGGGGTATATAAGGTTTTTATTGAAAGTGTTGTCATAGGGACTTAAAAAAGGGCTCATTCGATTGGAAATTGAAATGGCTAGTGCCCTTTTTAATAGTCTAAAGTGATTAGAAGGCAACAAACACCCCGTCCACACCCACCATTTCCCCAAACACATCCAATAAAGATTTTGAGATAGCCATTTTGTTCCGCGCAGTTCAAAGTTCAGGAAATTATGCCTTTGAGCAGGACAGTCCCCCCACAGCCCTCAGGACAAGGGTTATAAGTTATTCCCTGGGGGCATATAATGTTTTTATTGAAAGCTTTGTCTTAGAAACTTGAAAAAAGTATCATTCGATTTGAAATATAAAGGTATAGTGCCCTTTTTTAATAGTCGAAAGTGATTTGAGGGCAACTAACCCCCTCTCACGCCCACCTTTTCCCCAAACACATCCAATCAAAAGTTTTAGATAGCTATTTTATTCAACGTAGTTGAAAGTTTTGGAAATTAGGTCTTTAAGGATGACACTCCCCCCCACCCCACAGCCCTCAGAGCAAGGGGTAAGTTATGCCCTGGGGGCGTATAAGGTTTTTATTGAAAGCGCTGTCATAAAATCTTCAAAAGGGCTCATTCAATTAGAAATTTAAAGGGCTAGTGCTTTTTTTAATAGTTGAAAGTGAATGGAGACCGTCTAACGCCCCTCTCACGCCCACCATTTTCCCAAACACATCCAATCAAAATTTTTAGATATCCCTTTTGTCAACGTAGTTGAAACTTCTTGAAATTAGGTCTTTTAGGATTATAACCCCCTCAGAGCAAGGTTTGTAAGTTATGCCCTGGGGGCATATAAAGTTTATATAGAAAGTTGTTGTAGAAATTTCAAAAGGGCTCATTTGATTGGAAATTGAAATTGCCCTTTTTAGTAGTCGAAAGTGAGTGGAGAGTAATGAAACCCCCTCTTACGCCCACCATTTCCCCAAACACATTCAATCAAAGTGTAGAGATAGCCATTTTGGTCAACGTAGTTGAAAGTTTTGGAAATTATGTATTTAAGGACGGCAAATCCCCCAAGGCCCAAGGGCAAAGGTTGTAAGTTATGCCTTGGGGGCATATAAGGTTTTTATAGATAAGTTGTCATAAAACTTCAAAAGGGCTCATTAAATTGGAAATTGAGAGGGCTAGTGCCCTTTTTAATAGTCAAAAGTGATTGGAGGATAACTAACCCCCTCTCACGCCCACCTTTCCTCCAGACACATCCAATCACAATTTTCAGATAGCCAGTTTGTTTAACGTAGTAGAAAGTTCTGGAAATTAGGTCTTTCAGAATGACACCCCCCCAGCCCTCAGGGCAAGGGTTGTAAGTTATGCCCTGGGGCATATAAGGTTTTTTATAGAAGGCGTTGTTGTAGAAACTTCAAAAAAGGCTCATTCGATTGGAAATTCAAAGGGATAGTGCCCTTTTTAAAAGTCAAAGGTGATTAGAGGGCAACTAACCCCCCTATCACGCCCATCTTTTCCCCAAACACATCCAATCGAAATTTCGAGATAGCCATTTTATTCAACGTATGCCTAGTTTTAACGTCTGGAAATTTGGTCTTTGAGGATGACACCCCCCCCCACAGCCCTCAGGGCAAGGGTTGTAAGTAATGCCCTGGGGGCATATAAGGTTTTGTAGAACGTTTTGTCGTAGAAACTTCCACGCCCACCATTTCCCCAAAAACATCCAATAAAGATTTTGAGATTGCCATTTTGTTCCACGCAGTTCAAAGTTCAGGAAATTATGCCTTTAAGCAGGACACTCCCCCATAGTCTTCAGGGCAGGGGTTATAAGCTATGCCCTGGGGGCAAATATGGTTTTTATTGAAATTTTTGTCATAGAAACTTGAAAAAGGGCTCATTCGAATGAGAATTCTAAGGGCTAATGCCCTTTTTCATAGTCGAAAGTGATTTAAGGGTAACTAAATCCCTCTCTCTTGCCCACCTTTTGCCCAAACACATCCAATCAAAATTTTTAGATAGCCATTTCATTCAACGTAGTTGAAAGTTTTGGAAATTAGGTCTTTAAGGATAACAACACTTCCCCCCCCCCACAGCCCTCAGGGCAAGGGTTGTAAGTTATGCCCGGGGGGCATGTAAGGTTTTTATTGAAAGCGTTGTTGTAGAAACTTCAAAAGGGCTCATTCAATTGGACATTTAAAGGGCTAGTGCCTTTTTTAATAGTTGAAAGTGATTAGAGACCGACTAACGCCCCTCATGCCCACCATTTTCCCAAACACATCCAATCAAAATTTTGAGATATCCATTTAGTTCAACGTAGTTGAAAGTTCTTGAAATTAGGTCTTTTAGGATTATAACCCCCTCAAAGTCCTCAATGCAAGGTTTGTAAGTTATGCCCTGGGGGTATATAAGGTTTTTATAGATAGAGTTGTCGTAAAACTTCAAAAGGGGCACATTCAATTGGAAATTGAGAGGGCTAGTGCCCTTTTTAATAGTCGAAATTTTTTGGAGGATAACTAACCCCCCTCTCACGCCCACCATTCCTCCAAACACATCCAATCAAAATTTTCAGATAGCCATTTTGTTCAACGTAGTTGAAAATTCTGTAAA
Organism: Artemia sp. Qi Xiang Cuo; assembly: GCF_049724085.1. Lineage (NCBI taxonomy): Eukaryota > Metazoa > Arthropoda > Branchiopoda > Anostraca > Artemiidae > Artemia > Artemia sp. Qi Xiang Cuo. The sequence goes on from NC_142805.1 coordinate 62,007,971, forward strand.
TTAGTTCTGGAAATTAGGTCTTTGAGGATGACACCCCCCCCCCCACAGCCCTCAGGGCAAGGGTTGTAAGTTATGGTCGGGGGGCATATAAGGTTTTTATAGAACGCGTTGTCGTAGAAACTTCAAAAAAGGCTCATTCAATTGTAAATTGAAATGGCTAGTGCCCTTTTTAACAGTCGAAAGTGATTGGAAGGCAACAAACACCCAATCCACGCCCACCATTTCCCCAAACACATCCAATAAAATTTTGAGATAGCCGTTTTGTTCCACGCAGTTCAAAGTTCAGGAAATTATGCCTTTGAGCAGGACACTCCCCCCTCCCCCCTCCCCCACAGTCCTCAGGGCAAGGGTTTTAAGTTATGCCCTGGGGCATACAAGGTTTTTATTGAAAGCTTTGTGGTAGAAACTTAAAAAAAGACTCATTCGAGTTGAAATTTAAAGGGTTAGTGCCCCTTTTTATTATCAAAAGTTATTTGAGGGTAGCTAACCCCCTCTCACGCCCACCTTTTCCCCAAACACATCCAATAAAAATTTTTAGATAGCCATTTTGTTCAACGTAGTTGAAAGTTTTGGAAATTAGGTCTTTAAGGATGACAACCCCTCCCCCCCCCCCCACAACCCTCAGGACAAGGGTTAAGTTATGCCCTGGGGGCGTAACTTGAAAGTGAGTGGAGAGTAATTAAACCTCCTCTTACGCCCACCATTTCCCCAAACACATTCAATTAAAGTGTAGAGATAGCCATTTTGGTCAACGTAGTTGAAAGTTCTGGAAATTATGTATTTAAGGACGGCAAATCCCCCAAAGCCCAAGGGCAAAGGTTGTAAGTTATACCCTAGGGGCATATAAGGTTTTTATAGATAGAGTTGTCATAAAAACTTCAAAAGGGCTCATTAAATTGGTAATTGATAGGGCTTGTGCCCTTTTTAATAGTCGAAAGTGTTGGAAGGGTAACTAACCACCCTCTCACGCGCACCATTCCTCCAGACACATCCAATCAAAATTTTCAGCTAGCCATTTTGTTTAACGTAGTAGAAAGTTCTGGAAGTTAGGTCTTTGAGAATGACACCCCCCCAGCCCTCAGGGCAAGGGTTGTAAGTTATGCCCTGGGGCCTATAAGGTTTTTTATAGAAGCCGTTGTCGTAGAAACGCAAAAAAAGGCTCATTCGATTGAAAATTCAAAGGGCTAGTGCCCTTTTTAAAAGTCGAAAGTGATTAGAAGGCAACTAACCCCCCTCTCATGCCCACCATTTCCCCAAACTTATCCAATCAGAGTTTCGATACAGCAATTTTATTCACTAAGTTTTTAAGGTCTGGAATTTATGGTCTTCTATGAGGACACCCCCCCACAACCCTCCGGGAAAGAGCGTTAGGCTATTCCATGGGTTAAAATAGGATTTTATAGAACGTTTTGTCGTATAAACTTCCACGCCCACCATTTCCCCAAAAACATCCAATAAAGATTTTGAGATTGCCATTTTGTTCCACGCAGTTCAAAGTTCAGGAAATTATACCTTTGAGCAGGACACTCCCCCCACAGTCTTGAAGCTGAAAACAATTTTGTTGCACTTCATTTAAGCAGAAGATCTATTTTGCAAGGTTTCACTTTGATAACACACAGTTTTTTAAATGTCATCAAAGGTCAGGACCCTCAAGAGGGAGAAAGAGTGGAGGAAAACAATTCCTCTACGCAGTTTCCTCAGTGGAGGAAACTTTAAAAAGGGCTCATTCGATTTGAAATTCAAAGGGCTAGTACCCTTTTTAATAGACTAAAGTGATTTGAGGGCAACTAGCCCCCTTCTCACGCCCACCTTTTCCCCAAACACATCCAATAGCCATTTTATTCAACATAGTTGAAGGTTTTGGAAATTAGGTCTTCAAAGATGACAACCCCTCCCCCCCCACAGCTCTCAGGGCAAGGGTTGTAAGTTATGCCCTGGGGGCATATAAAGTTTTTATTGACAGCGTTGTCGTAGAAACTTCAAAAGGGCTCATTCAATTGGAAATTGAAATGGCTAGTGCCCTTTATAATAGTCGAAAGTGATTGGAAGGCAACAAACACCCCGTCCACGCCCACCATTTTCTCAGGGCAAGGGTTGTAAGTTATGCCCTGGGGGCATATAAAGTTTTTATTGACAGCGTTGTCGTAGAAACTTCAAAAGGGCTCATTCAATTAGAAATTGAAATGGCTAGTGCCCTGTATAATACTCGAAAGTGATTGGAAGGCAACAAACACCCCTTCCACGCCCACCATTTCCCCACCAACACCTCCAATAAAAATTTTGAGATAGCCAATTTGTCCCACGCAGTTCAAAGTTCAGGAAATTATACCTTTGAGCAGGAAACTCCCCCATAGTCTTCAGGGCAAGGGTTATAAGTTATGCCCTGGGGGCAAATAAGGTTTTTATTGAAATTTTTGTCATAGAAACTTGAAAAAGGGCTCATTCGATTGGAAATTCAAAGGGCTCCCCTCCACAGTCTTCAGGGCAAGGGTTATAAGTTATGCCCTGGAGGCATATAAGGTTTTTATTGAAGTCTTTGTCATAGAAACTTGAAAAAGGGCTCATTCTATTAGAAATTCAAAGGGCTAGTGCCCTTTTTAATAGTCCAAAGTGATTGAAAGGCAACTAACCCCCCTCTCACGCCCACCTTTTCCCCAAACACATCTAATCAAAATTTTGAGATAGCCATTTTATTCAACGTAGTTTTAAGTTCTGGAAATTAGGTCTTTGAGGATGACAACCCCCCCCCCCCACAGATCTCAGGGCCAGGGTTGTAAGTTATGCCCTGGAGGCATTTAAGGTTTTTATAGAACACATGGTCGTAGAAACTTCAAAAAGGGCTCATTCGATTGGAAATTGAAATGGCTAGTGCCCTTTTTGATAGTCGAAAGTGATTGGAAGGCAACAAACACCCCTTCCCACGCCCACCTTTTCCCCAAACACGTCTAATTAAAATTTTGAGATAGCCATTTTATTCAACGTAGTTTTAAGTTCTGGAAATTTGGTCTTTGAGGATGACACCCCCCCCCTCCCAGCCCTCAGGGCAAGGGTTGTAACTTATGCCCTGGGGGCATCTAAGGTTTTTATAGAACGCAATGTTGTAGAAACTTCAAAAAGGGCTCATTCGATTGAAAATTGAAATGGCTAGTACCCTTTTTAATATACGAAAGTGATTGGAAGGCAACTAACACCCCTTCCACGACCACTATTTCCCCAAACACATCAAATCAAAATTTTGAGATAGGCATTTTGTTCCACGCAGTTCAAAGTTCAGGAAATTATAACTTTGAGCAGGACACTCCCTCCACAGTCTTCAGGACAAAGGTTATAAGTTATGCCCTGGGGGCGTATAAGGTTTTTATTGAAATCTTTTTCATAGAAACTTGAAAAGGGGCTCATTCGATTTGAAATTCAAAGGGCTAGTGCCCTTTTTAATAGTCGAAAGTGATTTGAGGGCAACCAACCCCCCTCGCACCCCCACCTTTCCCCCAAACACATCCATTCAAAAATTTTATTCAACGTAGTTGTAAGTTTGGAAGTTCGGTCTTTAAGGATGATAACCCCTCTCCCCCCCTACAGCCCTCAGGGCAAGGGTTGTAAGTTATGCCCTGGGGGCATATAAGGTTTTTATTTAAAGTGTTGTCGTAGAAACTTCAAAAGGGCTCATTCAATTGGAAATTGAAAGGGCTATTGCCTTTTTTAATAGTTGAAAGTGATTGGAGACCGACTAACGCCCCTCTCACAACCACCATTTTCCTAAACACATCCAATCAAATTTTGAAAATTTTTTCCAAAAAAATTTTGAGACATCTATTTTGTTCAACGTAGCTGAAAGTTCTTGAAATTAGGTCTTTTAGATTTATAACCCCCTCAGAGCCCTCAATGCAAGGGTTTTAAGTTATGCCCTGGGGGTATATAAAGTTTATAAAGATAGCTCTTATAGAAATTTCAAAAAGGGCCCATCTGATTGGAAATTGAAATTGCCCTTTTTAATAGTCGAAATTGAGTGGAGAGTAATTAAACCCCCTCTTACGCCCACCATGTCCCCAAACACATCCAGTCAAAGTTTAGAGATAGCCATTTTGTTCAACGTAGTTGAAAGTTCTTGAAATTATGTATTTAAGGATGACAAATCCCCCAGAGCCCAAGGGCAAAGGTTGTAAGTTATGCCCTGGGGCATATAAGGTTTTCATAGAAAGCGTTGTCGTAAAACTTCAAAAGGGGCTCATTCAATTGGAAATTGAGAGGTGTAGTGCCCTTTTTAATAGTCGAAAGTGATTGGAGGGTAACTAACCCCCCTTTCACGCTCACAATTTCTCCAAACACATCCAGTCAAAATTTTCAGATATCCATTTTGTTCAACGTAGTAGAAAGTTCTGGAAATTAGATCTTCGAGAATGACACCCCCCCCCCCACCAGCCCGCAGGGCAAGGGTTGTAAGTTATGTCCTGGAGGCATATAAGATTTTTATTGAAAGGTTTGTCGTAGAAACTTCAAAATTGCTCATTTGATTGGAAATTGGAAGGGCTAGTGCCATTTTTAATAGTTGAAATTCATTGGAGAGCGACTACCGCCCCTCTCATGCCCACCGTTTCCCCAAACAAATCCAATCAAAATTTTGAGATAGCCATTTTGTTTAACGTAGTTGAAAGTTCTGGAAATTAGGTCTTAGAGGATGACAACAACCCTAACAGCCCTTAGGGTAAGGGTTGTAATTTGTGCCCTGGGGGCATATAAGGTGTTTATAGAAAGCGTTCTAGTTACAAAAAGGGCTCATTCGATTGGAAATCGAAAGGTCTAGTACCTTTTTTAGTAGTCGAAAGTGATTGGAAGGCTTGACATTTTTATGGTAAAGATCGATGTGGATATAATGTATTATTTTTTGTTGTTGTTGTTGTTTAGACCAGGGCACTTTGTATCGAAGGGATTGTCGTGGGAACTTCGAAAAGGGCTCATTCGATTTAAAATAGAAAGGGCCGATGCCCTTTTTAATAGTCGAAAGTGATTGGAGGGCAACTAATCCGCCTCCCACGCCCACCTTCCCATTTGCCCATCAAGGAGGCACACTTGTGCCTCTTTAAAGAGGCGACCCACCACAATGTTAAGCGATTTCCGGTCCTAGAAGTCGCAGAGAGATGGCGGTGATTGCATTTTGTAGCCCAAGCTCAAACTAAGAAACGTGCAAAATTTCATCCTCCTCCGACTTTATCTTCATGGGGTAAACTGGGCCGGAAGTTTCGACCCTCCCACCACAGCCCCTTTAACGTTGTCCGATTGGGCTGAAATTTAGAGATTAAGCTTTCCTAGGGCCCGGGACTTATCCTCGAAATTACAGCTAAATCCGATCACTCCTTCCCTGTTTTCCAAAAACCAGATATAGCCACTTAATATTCATTTCTCTTTTTTTTATTAGCCACGCCTACAGGCCACAGTTGGCAACGGATCCGGGTGAATGAGGACTCATTGGAAGCGGAATTCGACCTGTTAGGGCCTTTTGATATTTTCAGACCGAAAAAATTATCCCCCGAATTTACATTTACGAAAAACCTCGTTTTCCTATAAGAGCCCATGTTAAATTTTCCCACCACAGCCCCCCTTTAACGTTGTCCGATCGGGAATGTAGTGGAGTGAAATGTAGAGGATAAGCTTTCCTCGGGGCCTGGGAGCTTATACTCGAAATTTCAGCTCAATCCGATCACTCCTTCCCTGTTTTCCAAAAACCAAATATCAAGTTTTGTGGTGATTTGCTTGCGTCAAAAATAGATTCCACACACTAAAAATACAAGAACAATTGTGTCTTATTATACAGTGGTCGATACTCCTGACTGTCAGGCGGAAGACCCGGGTTCGATTCCCTGTCAGAGGAAATTTTTATATACTGAATTTAAAGTTTAAAAAAGAAACTCAGTTTCTTTTTTAAATTATTTGAAAAAAAACTATGGTTTCTAAAGAGTTAAAGAGGCTGAGTTACAAGGTCGAACCTTAAAACGTACAGGGATTAGGAGGCACAGTTGGAGGGCTGTTAAAACGTACAGGGATTAGGAGGCACAGTCGGGGGGCTGCCGCCCCCAAACCCCCGCTTCCGTATATGAAAGGGGCTGTGCCCTCCTCAACGCCTCGCTCTTTACGCTAAAGTTTGTATTGTTTAAAAAAAAGAGTTGTGAGAACGTCAAACTTTAGCGTAAAGAGCGAGGCGCTGAGGAGGTCAAATCCCCTTTCATATATGAAAGCGGGGACTAGGGGGAAGGCCGCCCCCCAACTGCACCTCCTAATCCCTGTACGGTTTAAGGTTCAAACTTGTGACTCAGCCTCTTTAACTCTTTAGAAAACGTAGTTTTTTTCAAATAATTATGTTTAAAAACTAAATGTTGACTTAAGATTAAATCAAAATGCACTGTGTTAATGCTAATTCCCAATAAGGCATCTCAGCAGTATTCCAAGTACAACTGAGGGTATTATGTTCAAACTTTCGGGGTTACTTCTGCTCTTAAAATTTAACCAAATCAAAATGGCGTAAGTGTATCCAAGCTATCATAGAAAGTAAACATATTTTTTTTCAATTGGTGTCAAGTTTTCCATTTCAGGTCAACTAGAGGAGGTATGAAACTAAATCAAAAACTACTATTTGTGTCCAGATTTTTAAAAGGGTGAATGTTGTTAAAAATTGCTGAAAATTTTTCTCCAGCATACAAATAGCAGGGCAAACTATAAAGTCTTAAAAAAACGAAAGATATAAAGTAGTATTTTCTTTTTCCCTGAAAAGACCATGTCAATATAAAAGGAACAGAAATTAATTAAAAGAACTTTTTCCACAAAATAAATTTTTCAAAGAAAAGTAAAATAAGATAATCTACCAAGCGTGAAACTACCACAAATCAGCATCGATAAATAAATGAAACCTGAAACGAACAGATACTACAATAAATAAACGAGTCAAACTCAAAACGAGCAGAAATTAACATAAGTTGGGCTCAAAACGAGCAGAAATTAACATAAGTTGGGCTCAAAACCCCTATGCCTTCCCAAAGCCAGAACATAATTTGCACTTTACTGAAAAAAATACAAATGAATGTGCACTGTCAGTTTAATATATATATACTGATATTTAGTAATCAAAATGTTAATACTATTTGATTTATTAAAGTTATAAAAGTAAAAATATTTATATTTTTTCAGTAAACGGCAAATTTTGTTCTGGCATTGGGAAGGCATAAGGGTTTCGAGCCCAATTTATGTTAATTTCCGCTCGTTTTGAGTTCGAGTCGGTTATTTATTGTAATTTCTGTTTGTTTTGGGTTTGATTTATTTATCGATTCTGATTTGTAGTTGTTTAACGCTTGGTAGATTATTTTGTTTTATTTTTGGTCATTTTTTTTTTAATGGAGTTCTTTACTTTTTTTTGAAAAACTCATTTTGTGGAAAGTTTTTTTTAATTAATTTACAACAAGAATCAATATATTCAACCCTACCACGTACTGTGTGCTGGGGCCTGGCTTCAAAATTGGCTACATAGTTTTTCTCTCTTAACTAGCATATTGGCATTTCTGGCCACTGAAACAATCTGGAAGAATTTGTATTTTTCCAATGGTGGTTTTATTGAACCTATGGTGACACCATGACATTAAGAAGAGGTTCACTTTGCCTGCAGTTACAGGATAAGGGACAATGAGAATCAATATATACAAGCTTATCTTGTAGCCATGCCAGGGCCTAGCTTGAAAAACCGAACTTTCGAAGGAAAGTTCAGTTTGGCTAGCCGATACTTACCTCATACGTTGGTACATCTATTAACAAAAGCTTTCTTTGGTTTTGCAATGTAGAAACGGGGCCAAGACACCACAATTCCGCCGAAAACAAAAGTTTCCACAGCGATCCAATCCCTCTCCATAACTAATTCAGGCCAGTTTCTATTTTAAACTAAATCCCTTATAATTCCTTAACTCTCAATGAGCGGGGAGGAGGGAGGGACTCTATGTACCAACGTATGAGGTAAGTATCGGCTAGCCAAACTGAACTTTCCTTTGAAAGTTTGGTTTTGGCGTCTCCATTACCTCATACGTTGGTACATCTATTAACAAAAGCTTAGATTCCAACCGATTGATGGTGGGTTCATAAATCAACTAATGTAAAATATTAGTTTTAAACTCCAATATTCAAATGTATAAGCTACAAAACTGTCTGAACCGCAACAAAATCTTGAGCATCGGTTCGATCTACTATTTCATGAAGATAGTGTTGTCTGGGAGTAGACTCCGAAGACCAGTCGGCAGTACTCATTATATCAGCAAGTGGTACTGATTTTGATAGCGCCCATGATGCCGTCATGGATCTTGTGTCATATGCTTTCCTTTTTCTACACTCTTCTTTTGCTGCCTCATATGCCATAGTTATGGCCTGCTTTATCCCAGAAGAAATGGTTCCAGCTGCCACCTCTCGTGGTGCTTTTTTAGAAAAAGGAATGAAGAACCTTTTTCTCCCTTTTCTGACCCCCACGTTAGCTGTTTGCTGTGCGTAGGCCGATAGTATTCTCACTGGACACAACGCTAGATCTACATATAGTTCGGGAAGGAGAATAGGAGAAGGTATTTCATGAGGCTTCATGGTTTCGGGTCTAAATTAAGGGAGAAACCTGGGAGTTACTGAATTATCCAAAAATTGTGCTGTACTGAAAGACAAGGCATGTATTTCACTCCTTCGACGACCACATGCGATGGCAGTAATAAATGCCGTCTTTAGAGTAACATCCTTCATATCAATATTCCACAAGTCAAGAAATCGTGAAGTTCTAAATACATTAGAACAAGGCCACGACTCCAGGCAGGAATATCATGTTGTGTCCGCGGTGACTCATGCCAAAATTCTATACTATTTTCGTCAAACAAGTATCTTTGATGATATCTGTTCCTGTAGCTAGAGCTAGCCTTCCGCATATTGCTGCTTTACAACCTTCTATCGTTGATGGTGTGAAGTTTCGACCAGTATTTAGATATATCATGAATTCTGCAACTGTCTGAGTTCTGGTTGCGAGAGGATTAATCTTCCTTTCACTACACCAACTTACGAACACTTGCCATTTTTCATTGAACAATTCAATGGTAGATCGTCGCTGGACCGGGCAATTGCAAGGGCAGATTCTTTAGAAAAACCTCTCTTTTCGTGTCCACGCTCGATATCTTCCAGCAGTGTAAAAATAGATTCCTTAGTGCTGGGTGGCGAAGTCGACCCTGCTGGAGGAGATCTGACTAATCTCCGAGGGGTATAGGCAAGTCTACTAGCAGGTTGAGAAGATTCGTGTACCAAGCTTGGCGAGGCCCTCTCGGAGCAATTAGCATTATTTCGGCAGTTCACAGACTTTTGAACCTTCTCCAGAACCTTTCCCAGATCAGGGCAAATGGAGTGAAGGCATAGCTGTGTTTGTTCGGCCAATCGTGGACAAGGGCCTCTGCGCCGATCGCAAGTGAGTCTGGAACTGGTGAGAAATATACGTCGATCTTCCGGTTCAATCGAGTCATAAATAGATCGACTTCTGGCAGTCCATACTCTTTTGACAGGGCTCTGAAGAAACTGTCGTTGAGACTTCATCCCGTGGGCAGACCTTTTTCTTCTCGTGACAGTGTGCCGGCTACTAGATTGAGTGACCCGGCGATGTGTCTTGTCCTCAAGTGGACGTTCAGGGCCATCGTAATCTCAAAGAGCTTTATGGGTTCCTCCTCTAGGGAGAAAGAACGGGTTCCGCCCTCTTTGTATATGTAATTGACTTCAGTCAAGTTTTCCGTCGCTATTATGACTACCTGATTTCTTAGCTCTACCGCAAAGGCTTTGATTGTGTTGGCTTCCGCTCGCATCTCGAGGCAATTTTTTTGAAGAGGCTTCTCTTCTGGAGACCAAGTCTCCGAAGTGTCTTGATGTAGGTCCTCTAGATAGCCACCTCCCCCTGACGTTGAGCTGTCAGTGAATATTGTTTTGGAAACAATAGGGAGTTTCAGAGGAAGGCCTTCACTCAGCCAATCTTTATTCAGCCACTGTGAAAATGCCTCTTTCATCTCTGTCGTAATTAGGATGTTTAAATCTATGTTGCTCCAAGACTTGTCCCACAATCTGAGCATTAGTAACTGACATTTCCTGAGATGTAGTCTGTTGAAAGGAATTACTCTTGAGCCTGCATTGATGAGTCTAATCAGCTTCATCAGTTGCCTTATTGAGGCATGCGATTTTTCCAGAGCCGCCTTGATTGCATTTATCAAGTTCTTAATCTTTTCCAGGGTTAGGTACACCCTCTTTACCTCCTGGTCTACCAGAAAACCCGAGAAATATGATCCGTCGTATAGGTTGCAATTCTGATTTCTCGCTCGCCTGAACCCGAGTCTGTGCAGGAGAATCATCTGATATCTGGCTCAGTGTGAACCCAAGTAAGGGCTGGAAAAATCATAATGGTCTTTACAATGTTCTGTACTAATGACTTTTGGTAATTGTGCAGAATTTAATTGTTCATGTAAGCAAGCCATTGGATGGTTTGAAGATGGCCATAGCTCACGATGGCACTTTGAACTGATGTATTTTGTTTTTGAAAGTGAACCCTAACCTCATTCTGTGAGTTAGGTCCTTAAAGTCGGCGGAAACATGAAATACTTTCCAGAGGTAATAATTTTGAGTATGCTCTAGAAAGAATATTTGAAAGATGCTGCTGACATCTATTAACAGAATCCAAGAACTTTATCAGTTTTTGTGATAGCGTCAGGAGAGACGTTCTCTGCCTTTAACATCTTTATGACACTACCTAACATGAGGTCACTGTATGATAGCATGCTCAAAGTCACTCGTGTAGAAGAATCGAAGGCCAAGGATGACTTTCTGTCAACTGATATGAACTTTATGTACTCTACTTATCCAGTTGATGGTAACAAAATGAACTTTGGGTTTAAGCGTGGTACCTGTGAAGCTGAAAAAGCGTCTTGACATTTGTAAGCCCTCGCTCGGTCCGGGATGCCGAAAGGGTCAAAGAAGTACTACGTTGTGAACGATATTTTCATCAATATTCTAATTATATACTGTTATCCAGCTAGCATAGCATTTTTGAAATTGGATGCTGGAAGTAAATTCGACTCTAATCACCAGAAAAACTTACCACATGCCAAACCAGACCTATAGGTTAGCGCTGTAGTCGTTACAATATTATGCAATGACGGTACGTACGTCCAAGGCGTCGTGACCTTATATAATGGCGGTCTGTACTTCCGAAGCATTATGACCTTATGTAATGAGGGTCTGTGCTCCCAAGGCGTTATGACCTTATGTAAAGGTGGCCTGTAGACCCAAGGTGTTATTATCTTATGTAATGCCGGTCTGTACGCCCAAGGCGTTATGACCTTATTTAATGACGGTTTGTATACCCAAGGTGATTTGACCTTATGCAATGACGTCATGTACACCCAAGGTGTTGTGACCCTATGTAATGACGGTCTGTACACCCAAGGTGTTATGAACTTATGAAATGTCTGTACACCCAATGGTGTTATGACCTTGTGTAATTCCGGTGTGTACGCCCAAGGCGTTATGACCTTATATAATGACGGCCTGTATACTCTTTATGTAATGAATAATATACCATACCATAAATATTGGGTTTAATACACCCAAATAATTAAAATACAAATAATTACAATTAAGACACAAACATTCACTTCTGTAATTTTCTGTTTCATGATTTCTGCGTACCATCAGGGTTGCCAGCTGCCAATATTTAAAAAGGGGTAAAACTGAGGAAAAGGGGGAAATTTTACTCGAAGAGTGAAAGTCTATGCTTTCTCTCGGTCCGATATGTCGAGAGGATCAAATAAATTATCCAGTTCTAAGAGTGGCGTATTATTTGTTTTTGACTGCAATTCTTCTGAGCACTGCTTGATGAAGATTTTCAGCGTTGGGGAGAAAGGTAACGTGATAGGCGGGTTTCTCTTGAATTGCTCAATTGCCAAAACCAGCTCTTCCGCCGAGCGAGGCTGTTGGGCTGTAATGGTAGGCCTGGGGCAAATGGTGTCATCCAGTACCTCTTATACAAGGTCCTGCGACTCTGCCAAGGAGACCATGCCATCCTTTTTGGGCTCGGTGCCTAATTTTAACCAATTATAAAGTCTTAGTTATTAGATGCTGGGCCTAATCTGAGCTGCAATCTCCAGACCAACTTATCCCTTGCCAGAAGGCCTATTACGCCGTAGGCGTTATACGGCCTATAACGCCGTAGGCGTTATAACCTTGTGTAATGATGGTCTGTACGCCCTAGGCGTTATGACCTTATGTAATGACGGCCTTTACGCCCTAGGCGTTATGACCTTATGTTATGACGGCCTATACGCCCTAGGCGTTATTACATTTTGTTATGAAGGCCTTTGAGCCCTAGGCGTTATGACCTTATGTAATGACGGCCTGTACGCCCTACACGTTATGACCTTATGTAAAGACGACCTATACGCCCTAGGCGTTATGACCTTATGTAATAACGGCCTGTACGCTCTAGGCGTTATGACCTTATGCTATGACGGCCTATACGCCCTAGGCGTTATGACCTTATGTAATGATGGCCTTTACGTCCTAAGCGGTATGACCTTTTGTAATTACGGCCTGTACGCCCTAGGCGTTATGACATTATTTAATGACGGCATATATGTCCAAGGCATTATGACCTTATTTAATGACGGCCTGTACGCCCTAGGCGTTATGAACTTATGTAAACTTATAAAATATAACCTATGAAAGGTATTATCCATACCCAGATACTGGATTTACCGCAGCTAAACCATTAAAATACAAATAATTATCTGGCCTACTAAACACCAGGCCTAGAATAAAAGTAGATATTTATATAAATATACATAAATATGTTAAAAATGTGTATATGTTTCATATGTAGGAAACCTAGGAGAAACATTTCTGAAGTGCATCAATGTATTTTAAAAACGCATAAGAGTTTAAAATGAAAAAGGTTGCAAAATTTACATAATATGGTTTTTCATCTTTTCAACATTTGAATTAACCACTTTAGTTGCACCAAAATGAACAAAAGAAGGACTCGTGGAACAGTCTTTTAAGGTACTAAAAATCAAATCAAAATTTGAATTTTTATATACAATATCGCAATAGTGTCCAGGATATCTCTATTGAAGAAGATATAATCATTAGCAAACATTACACATACTCCCGAATCGATGTTGCGGATAACTGTGCAATATGTATACTGGGAGGGTAGGAACTTCCTCTCCAATTGAACAAATATTTTGATTATAAACTCATTTTCTTTTTTACTAATAAAAATGTTTTATATGTTTAATTAAAACCAAGAACTACCTTGGCTAGTGTCTATCCTTGTGACCCTTACACCACAAAATAGAAACATGGCATGAATTAGTTATGGAGAGGGACTGGATCGCTGTGGAAACGTTTGTTTTCGGTGGAATTGTGGTGTCTTGACCCCGTCTTTGCATTGCAAAACCGAAGAAAGCTTTTGTTAATAGATGTACCAACGTATGAGGTAATGGCGACGCCAAATCGGCTACATAATTTTTCTTCTTTAAACTGGCAAATTGACATTTCTGACCACAGGAATAATCTAAATAGGCTACAACTTTAAGAAAACGTTTCTATTTTTCTCAGGGCAGCTGTGCCAAAGCTGTGTTGAATGTTGAACTATCATGCTATCAAGAACAGGCTCAAATTGTCTACGGTTAGAAGACAAACAAGAATGAGAATCCATATATAAAAGCCTGCCATGTGCCAGGGCCCAAGAAAAAAGCAGCTGGGCTCAAGGGCTTTTGGAATCTAATTTTAGATCTATTGTCACATATTTTTGAAGCCTTATAAGTAGGAACAGTTAGGTATAGACTGTTGGAAATACATAATAGGCCTGTCCACTTTATGGTTTTAAGCATTAAAACTATGAATAAAGCTTTAATTTCAGTAGCTAAACCAAGTTTTCCAAACTAGTAGTTTTCACCTTAGTAAATTTGCAAACTGAATACAGGTAGTAGCTGTAACAGCTGACAATCAACTAGCAGCCATATTTTACTTTTTACCATGAAAGTTTACCATTACCTAAAATCCAAAAATAAACTTCAAATAGAGTGAGACACGAATTACAGTGTTTGAGTTTAAATACCCTCTTCTTAAAAAAGAAGAAGAAGAAGACTAATCACAATTCTAATGCTTTTAACTGCTGAAGGAGTGTAACCTTTGCTTTCAACTGTACTAAGGTAAAAATTGGTTTTGCAGTGCTTTAAAGTCATTTTTAGTCATTACAGCTTTGGTATTTTCAGGGACTTTTGACTCTAATCTCCTGACTAAAATCTGATTGCCATATCCAAGTGTTGATAGTATTATACTTCTCATAAATTACCATTGACTCCATTTCATGGTCTTTTATGGACTTGCCTCAAATTTTGAAAATTGCTGAGCTGATCACTGCTTCTGAGGGTTCTTTTGTTAAAAAAGGTAAGTCGTATAGTTTAATTCTCTGTTACAGAATAAAGGAAAAGCTGCTTTGCCTTAGAAAATAATTTTTACTTTTTATCCTTCTTACTCATTAAGTGGTCCTTAGTAAAGAAAAAAAGTAACTGTGTATACACTTGGATTTAACCATTAAGAGTTGAGGGGTGATAAAAGTGGTTGTTTTGTGGGTGGCCGGCATTCAGCCCCACCTCCCCTGGAAAAGTGCAATAAATAAAGTGCCAATTATGTTCTGGTCTTGAGGAGACATGGGGGCTGTCAGCCCTACTCATTTTAATTTTTCGTTTTGAGCTTGACAAGGTTATCTACTGTAATTTCTGTTTGTTTTGGGTTTCATTTATTTATTGATGGTGATTTGTTGTAGTTTTACACGTGGAAGATAAGAATAACTTACTTGTAGAAATTGACAACGCATTCGTCCGTAAAAACTTAAACAATAAGAAGTTTTTGGTTCCCAAAGCCTTTTTGGTGCCATATGTTTTTAGCCTAATTTTGATGATTTTTCACACACTTTTTTTTTTAATTTGGCACCTGCTACTGCCAGAAATTGCAGAAGTTCATGTGGAAGTCTTCAACAAAAATGTATTTGCGTTTTTTTTTCCAAGTTTTTAAGTTACTTATAGTGTGTAAATTTGTTTTTTTTTCTTTTCGTCAGCACTTCTAAAAAAAAAAACAACTCAAATAAAATTCTCAAGTTTGGAGGACCCAATTTTCCGCGGGGGCATGTTCTGCGAGGAGATATTTTCAGGAGGGTATTTTTCGCGGGGTGGGGGGGTATCTTTTGGTGGGGGAGGTAAACGCTTAGAACCGTTTTGTGACACAAAATGTATATAGACTAAATTTTTTTGCCAAAATTTTTAAGTTGGGGTAGACAACTAAGCAACTGGCAGAAGAATTTTCTCTTGCTCTTTCTTGTATGTAGGTATGATGAACAAAATTATTACCATTAAAGAGGGAGTAATTATGGGGCAGTAAGATTTTTTTCATTTTATAACATAACTAATGTTGAATTCAGATAGGTATAGCAAGTTATAAGACATTTAAGAAAGGGATAAAGTTAGTTGGATTTGACTGCTTAATTTTGGAAGACTACATTTTGTTTTTTATGTTTTTGGAAATAATCTACTTGATGCAGAAAACTTCAGTTGATTGTAATTTAGGGTACTTTTAATTGTGTCAAAAACTTTCTTTATTTCTGGGATTAAATTTTTTTATTTTTTGCCATATTTAATTATTCAATTTTTCTTTTTATTCAATATATTATTATTGATTAACCCTTATCCAGGACCTTCTATTTGAATGAATTCCCATGAATTTTATTGAATGTTTCAGGGCTTTTATTTTGCTTTATAAAAAGCAGATTTAAAAACGATTGGTGAAAAAACCTGCATATGCCTCTGATTTTATTTAGATATGTATATTCAAGGTAAATACAACATTGAATATACATGTATATTTTTATTCTTAACGTAATTAAAAGGAAAAGCAGTTTGATTTGTTTAGTAAGCTTTATAGTTTAATGTCATATGTGTCTATTTGATTAATTTTAGATTAATTTTATTTGACTAAATTTTTTTTTAGAAGCTGATGATGCTTTGCCAGGTAACAGTGATATGCTGTTTCACATTCCAAACCATTTTTTTCTCCAAAACGTGAAGATGTATCTTTGCCTACTTTACCCAGCATTTCAGGACCTTGCAAATTTGAATATGATACCCAGGAATCAGGACTCGCATGTTCTGACAATAAAGGTACATCTCAAATGTTTGATTTTTGTAGAATCAAATGTATTGGATAATATTTTATGGGATAGAAATAGGACAAAGGGGATTTAATTTTAAAATGGAGGTTTTTTTTTAGCTTTTTCCAATGCGTAGGTGTTCGACAAACAGTTTTGTGGTTATAGATGAAAGTTTTCATGTTTTTGCTTGGACAAGCTTTTGGCTATTTGATATTGATTTACTTAAACAATACATTCAAACAATAATAAATAATTAATATTGTTCATTTGAAGTCAAAGTTTTGCGTTTGTCTCTAGAATGATTTGTCCAAAATATACAGCTAGAAGCGGTTAATAAGTACCATTGGAATTTAAAAATAAACAAGAAACTCAAGTTTTACGCAAGTATGTAATTCCAGGGACATTTTGGGGGCATTGCCTCATTTACTTCAGATTTATAAAAATAACTTTGTTGGAGTGTTCTGGCTATAAGTGAAACCAATCAACTTTAAGAAAAGAGTCATATTTAGAAAATTCAGAAAAGGGTTAAGGGGTCTGGTTTAGTGGTCTATAGCTGTAAAATAATACGATTTGAAAACCACAAAATGATTATAAATTTTAGATTATTCATTTTAAATTTGTACTTCTAAAATTTCTGCGCCCGGGACGATTTTCCACTCAATCCCTCTTCTGTAAAACCACCTGCAGGGAAAAGTGTGTTAGAAAATTTGTGAAAAACACAAGCATAAATGTGTTTTAAAGATGTCTGAAAATTCTGATGATTCTGTTCTGAATTTTCTCCCGTTAGTCTAAGGGAACATCAAGTCTCTTTGCGGAAAGGGGCCATCACAAATATGAGCCAAATCTCAGGCTGGACCATTAAGGGGTGACCGGTGTCGACGCAAAATTGATTGGCTGA
Source organism: Artemia sp. Qi Xiang Cuo (assembly GCF_049724085.1). Classification (NCBI taxonomy): domain Eukaryota; kingdom Metazoa; phylum Arthropoda; class Branchiopoda; order Anostraca; family Artemiidae; genus Artemia; species Artemia sp. Qi Xiang Cuo. Next base: position 62,025,103 of record NC_142805.1, read on the forward strand.
GTCAAGGCCTTCCTCTCAAGTTCCCTATTGTTTCCAAAACAATATTCACCGACAGCTCAACCTACGGGGGAGGTGACTATCTAGAAGACCCACATCAAGACACTTTGGAGACTTGGTCTCCAGAAGAGAAATCTCTTCATATAAATTGCCTCGAGATGAGAGCCGTAGCCAACACAATCAAAGCCTTTGCTGAAGAGCTAAGAAACCAGGTAGTCATAATAGCGACGGACAACTTGACTGTAGTCAATTACATATACAAAGAGGGCGGAACCCGTTCTTTCTCCCTAGAGGAGGAACCCATAAAGCTCTTCGAGATTACGATGGCCCTGAACGTTCACTTGAGGACAAGACACATCGCCGGGTAACTCAATCTAGTAGCCGGCACACTGTCACGAGAAGAAAAAGGTCTGCCCACGGGATGAAGTCTCAACGAGAGTTTCGTCGGAGCCCTGTCAAAAGAGTATGGACTGCTAGAAGTCTATCTATTTATGAATTGATTGAACCGGAAGATCGACGTATATTTCTCACCAGTTCCAGATTCACTTGCGATCGGCGCAGATGCCCTTGTCCACGATTGGTCGAACAAACACAGCTATGCCTTCCCTCCATTTGCCCTGATCTGGGAAAGGTTCTGGAGAAGGTTCGAAAGTCTGTGAACTGCCGAAATAATGCTAATTGCTCCGCGACGGCCTCGCCAAGCTTGGTACACGAATCTTCTCAACCTGTTAGTAGACTTGCCTATACCCCTCGGAGATTAGTCAGATCTCCTCCAGTAGGGTCGACTTCCCCACCCAGCACTAAGGAATCTATTTTTACACTGCTGGAAGATATCGAGCGTGGACACGAAAAGAGAGGTTTTTCTAAAGAATCTGCCCTTGCAATTGCCCGGTCCAGCGACGATCTACCATTGAATTGTTCAATGAAAAATGGCAAGTGTTCGTAAGTTGGTGTAGTGAAAGGAAGATTAATCCTCTCGCAACCAGAACTCAGACAGTTGCAGAATTCATGATATATCTAAATACTGGTCGAAACTTCGCACCATCAACGATAGAAGGTTGTAAAGCAACAATATGCAGAACGCTAGCTCTGGCTACTGGAACAGATATCAGCAAAGATACTTGTTTGACGAAAATAGTACAGAATTTTGGCACGAGTCACCGCGGACACAACATGATATTCTTGCCTGGGGTCGTGGCCTTGTTCTAACGTATTTAGAACTTCACGATTTCTTGACTTGTGGAATATTGATATGAAGGATGCTACTCTAAAGACGGCATTTATTACTGCCATCGCATCTGGTCGTCGAAGGAGTGAAATACATGCCTTGTCTTTCAGTACAGCACAATTTTCGGATAATTCAGTAACTCCCAGGTTTCTCCCTTCGTTTAGACCCGAAACCGTGAAGCCTCATGAGATACCTTCTCCTATTCTTCTTCCCGCGCTAGATGTAGATCCAGCGTTTGGGTCCAGTGAGAATACTACCGGCCTACGCACAGCGAACAGCTAACGTGGGGGTCAGAAAAGGGAGAAAAAGGTTCTTCATTCCTTTTTCTAAAACAGCACCACGAGAGGTGGCAGCTGGGACCATTTCTTCTCGGATAAGGCAGGCCATAACTATGGCATAGGAGGCAGCAAAAGAAGAGTGTGGAAAAAGGAAAGCACATGACACAAGATCCATGACGACGTCACGGGCGCGATCAAAATCAGTACCACTAGCTGATATAATGAGTACTGGTGGCTGGTCTTCGGAGTCTTCTGCCAGACAACACTATCTTCATGAAATAGAAGATCAAACCGATGCTCAACATTTTGTTGCGGTTCAGACAGTTTTATAGTTTATACATTTGAATATTGGAGTTTAAAACTAATATTTTACATTAGTTGATTTATGAACCCACCATCAATCGGTTGGAATCTAAGCTTTTGTTAATAGATGTACCAACGTATGAGGTAATGGAGACGCCAAAACCAAACTTTCAAAGGAAAGTTCAGTTTGGCTAGCCGATACTTACCTCATACGTTGGTAGAAAGAATCCCTCCCTCCTCCTCACTCATTGAGAATTAAGGAATTATAAGGGATTTAGTTCAAAATAGAAATTAGCCTGAATTAGTTATGGAGAGGGATTGGATCGCTGTGGAAAGTTTTGTTTTCGCCGGAATTGTGGTGTCTCGGCCCCGTTCCTACATTGCAAAACCAAAGACAGCTTATTTTAATAGATGTACCAACGTATGAGGTAAGTATCGGCTAGCCAAACTGAACTTTCCTTCGAAAGTTCGGTTTTTCAAGCTAGGCCCTGGCATGGCTACAAGATAAGCTTGTATATATTGATTCTCATTGTCCCTTATCCTGTAACTGCAGGCAAAGTGAACCTCTTCTTAATGTCATGGTGTCACCATAGGTTCAATAAAACCACCATTGGAAAAATACAAATTCTTCCAGATTGTTTCAGTGGCCAGAAATGCCAATATGCTAGTTAAGAGAGAAAAACTATGTAGCCAATTTTGAAGCCAGGCCCCAGCACACAGTACGTGGTAGGGTTGAATATATTGATTCTTGTTGTAAATTAATTAAAAAAAACTTTTTCCACAAAATAAGTTTTTCAAAAAAAAATAAGAACTCCATTAAACAAAAAATGAGCAAAAATAAAATCAAATAAACTACCAAGCGTTAAACAACCAAAAATCAGAATCGATAAATAAATGAAACCCAAAAAAAACAGAAATTACAATAAATAACCGACTCGAACTCAAAACGAGCGGAAATTAACATAAATTGGGCTCGAAACCCTTATGCCTTCCCAATGCCAGAACAAAATTTGCCGTTTACTGAAAAAATATAAATATTTTTACTTTTATAACTTTAATAAATCAAATAATATTAACATTTTGATTACTAAATATCAGTAAATGTATATTAAACTGACAATGAACATTCATTTGTATTTTTTTCCGTAAAGTGCAAATTATGTTCTGGCCTTGGGAAGGCATAGGGGTTTTGAGCCCTACTCATGTTAATTTCTGCTCGTTTTGAGCCCAACTTATGTTAATTTCTGCTCGTTTTGAGTTTGACTCGTTTATTTATTGTAGTATCTGTTCGTTTCAGGTTTCATTTATTTATCGATGCTGATTTGTGGTAGTTTCACGCTTGGTAGATTATCTTATTTTATTTTTGCTCATTTTTTGTTTAATGGAGTTCTTTACTTTTCTTTGAAAAATTTATTTTGTGGAAAAAGTTCTTTTAATTAATTTCTGTTCCTTTTATATTGACATGGTCTTTTCAGGGAAAAAGAAAATACTACTTTATATATTTCGTTTTTTTAAGACTTTATAGTTTGCCCTGCTATTTGTATGCTGGAGAAAAATTTTCAGCAATTTTTAACAACATTCACCCTTTTAAAAATCTGGACACAAATAGTAGTTTTTGATTTAGTTTCATACCTCCTCTAGTTGACCTGAAATGGAAAACTTGACACCAATTGAAAAAAAATATGTTTACTTTCTATGATAGCTTGGATACACTTACGCCATTTTGATGTGGTTAAATTTTAAGAGCAGAAGTAACCCCGAAAGTTTGAACATAATACCCTCAGTTGTACTTGGAATACTGCTGAGATGCCTTATTGGGAATTAGCATTAACACAGTGCATTTTGATTTAATCTTAAGTCAACATTTAGTTTTTAAACATAATTATTTGAAAAAAACTACGTTTTCTAAAGAGTTAAAGAGGCTGAGTCACAAGTTCGAACCTTAAAACGTACAGGGATTAGGAGGTACAGTTGGGGGGCTGCCTCCCCCCAAACACCCGCTTCCGTATATGAAAGGGGCTGTGCCCTCCTCAACGCCTCGCTCTTTACGCTAAAGTTTGACTTTCTCACAACTCTTTTTTTTTAACAATAAAAACTTTAGCGTAAAGAGCGAGGCGTTGAGGAGGGCACAGCCCCTTTCATATACGGAAGCGGGGGTTTGGGGGGCGGCAGCCCCCCGACTGTGCCTCCTAATCCCTGTACGTTTTAACAGCCCTCCAACTGTGCCTCCTAATCCCTGTACGTTTTAAGGTTCGACCTTGTAACTCAGCCTCTTTAACTCTTTAGAAACCATAGTTTTTTTTTCAAATAATTTAAAAAAGAAACTGAGTTTCTTTTTTAAACTTTAAATTCAGTATATAAAAATTTCCTCTGACAGGGAATCGAACCCGGGTCTTCCGCCTGACAGTCAGGAGTATCGACCACTGTATAATAAGACACAATTGGTCTTGTATTTTTAGTGTGTGGAATCTATTTTTGACGCAAGCAAATAACCACAAAACTTGATATTTGGTTTTTGGAAAACAGGGAAGGAGTGATCGGATTGAGCTGAAATTTCGAGGATAAGCTCCCAGGCCCCAGGAAAGCTTATCCTCTACATTTCACTCCACTACATTCCCGATCGGACAACGTTAAAGGGGGGCTGTGGTGGGAAAATTTAACATGGGCTCTTGTAGGAAAACGAGGTTTTTCGTAAATGTAAATTCGGGGGATAATTTTTTCGGTCTGAAAATATCAAAAGGCTCTAACAGGTCAAATTCCGCTTCCAATGATTCCTCATTCACCCGGATCCGTTGCCAACTCTGGCCTGTAGGCGTGGCTAATAAAAAAAAGAGAAATGAACATTAAGTGGCTATATCTGGTTTTTGGAAAACAGGGAAGGAGTGATCGGATTTAGCTGTAATTTCGAGGATAAGCTCCCGGGCCCTAGGAAAGCTTAACCTCTAAATTTTAGCCCAATCGGACAACGTTAAAGGGGGGCTGTGGTGGGAGGGTCGAAACTTCCGGCCCAGTTTACCCCGTGAAAGTCGGAGGAAGATGAAATTTTGCACGTTTCTTAGTTTGAGCTTGGGCTACAAAATGCAATCACCGCCATCTCTCTGCGACTTCTAGGACCGGAAATCGCTTAACATTGTGGTGGGTCGCCTCTTTAAAGAGGCACAAGTGTGCCTCCTTGATGGGCAAATGGGAAGGTGGGCGTGGGAGGCGGATTAGTTGCCCTCCAATCACTTTCGACTATTAAAAAGGGCATCGGCCCTTTCTATTTTAAATCGAATGAGCCCTTTTCGAAGTTCCCACGACAATCCCTTCGATACAAAGTGCCCTGGTCTAAACAACAACAACACCAAAAAATAATACATTATATCCACATCGATCTTTACCATAAAAATGTCAAGCCTTCCAATCACTTTCGACTACTAAAAAAGGTACTAGACCTTTCGATTTCCAATCGAATGAGCCCTTTTTGTAACTAGAACGCTTCCTATAAACACCTTATATGCCTCCAGGGCACAAATTACAATCCTTACCCTAAGGGCTGTGAGGATGGTTGCCATCCTCTAAGACCTAATTTCCAGAAATTTCAACTGCGTTAAACAAAATGGCTGTCTCAAAATCTTGATTGGATGTGTTTGGGGAAATGGTGGGCGTGAGAGGGGCGGTAGTCGCTCTCCAATGAATTTCAACTATTAAAAATGGCACTAGCCCTTCCAATTTCCAATCAAATGAGCAATTTTGAAGTTTCTACGACAAACCTTTCAATAAAAATCTTATATGCCTCCAGGACATAACTTACAACCCTTGTCCTGAGGGCTGGTGGGGGGGTGTGTCATTCTCGAAGATCTAATTTCCAGAATTTTCAACCATGTTGAACAAAATGGCTATCTGACAATTTTGACTGGATGTGTTTGGAGGAATTGTGAGCGTGAGAGGGGGGTTAGTTACCCTCCAATCACTTTCGACTATTAAAAAGGGCACTACACCTCTCAATTTCCAATTGAATGAGCCCCTTTTGAAGTTTTACGACAACTCTTTCTATAAAAACCTTATATCCCCCAGGGCATAACTTAGAACCTTTGCCCTTGGGCTCTGGGGGATTTGTCATCCTTAAATACATAATTTCCAGAACTTTCAACTACGTTGAACAAAATGGCTATCTCTAAACTTTGACTGAATGTATTTGGGGAAATGGTGGGCGTAAGAGGGGGTTTAATTACTCTCCACTCAATTTCGACTATTAAAAAGGGCAATTTCAATTTCCAATCAAATGAGCCCTTTTTGAAATTTTTACAACAACTTTCTTTATAAACTTTATATGCCCCCAGGGCATAACTTATAACCCTTGCACTGAGGGCTCTGAGGGGGTTATAATCCTAAAAGACTTAATTTCAAGAACTTTCAACTACGTTGAACAAAATGGATGTCTCAAAAAATTTTTGGAAAAAATTTTCAAAATTTGATTGGATGTGTTTAGGAAAATGGTGGTTGTGAGAGGGGCGTTAGTCGGTCTCCAATCACTTTCAACTATTAAAAAAGGCAATAGCCCTTTCAATTTCCAATTGAAAGAGCCCTTTTGAAGTTTCTACGACAACGCTTTCTATAAGAACCTTATCTGCCCCCAGGGCATAACGTCCCCACCTGGCCCTGAGGGCTGTGGGGGGGGAGGGGTTTATCATCCTCAAAGACCTAATTTCCAAACTCTCAGCTACGTTGAACAAAATTTTTGAATGGATGTGTTAGGGGGAAAGGTGGGTGTGCGAGGGGGGTTGGTTGCCTTCAAATCACTTTCGACTATCAAAAAGGGCACTAGCCTTTGAATTTCAAATTGAATGAGCCCCTTTTCAAGTTTATGTGACAAAGATTTCAATAAAAGCCTTATATGCTCTCAGGACGTAACTTATAAACTCTTGCCCTGAAGATTGTGGGGGAAGTCTCCTGCTCAAAGGTATAATTTCCTGAACTTTGAACTGCGGGGGACAAATTGGCTATCTCAAAATTTTTATTGGATGTGTTTGGGGAAATGGTGGGCGTGAAAGGGGTGTTTGTTGCCTTCCAATCACTTTCGTATATTAAAAAGGGCACTAGCCATTTCAATTTTCAATCGAATGAGCCCTTTTTGAAGTTTCTACAACATTGCATTTTATAAGAACCTTATATGCCCCCAAGACATAACTTACAACCCTTTCCCTGAGGGCTGTGGGGGGGGGGGGGTGTCATACTCAAATACCAAATTTCCAGAACTTAAAACTACGGATAAAACGGATAAAAATTTGATAAAATGGCTATCTCGAAATTTTAATTAGACGTGTTTGGGGAAAAGGTGGGCGTGGGAAGGGGTGTTTGTTGCCTTCCAATCACTTTCGACTATCAAAAAGGGCACTAGCCATTTCAATTTCCAATCGAATGAGCCCTTTTTGAAGTTTCTACGACCATGTGTTCTATAAAAACCTTAAATGCCTCCAGGGCGTAACTTACAACCCTTGCCCTGAGAGCTGTGGGGGGAGGGGGTTGTCATCCTCAAAGACCTAATTTCCAGAACTTAAAACTACGTTGAATAAAATGGCTATCTCAAAATTTTAATTAGACGTGTTTGGAGAAAAGGTGGGCATGAGAGGTGGGTTAGTTGCCTTCCAATCACTTTGGACTATTAAAAAGGGCACTAGCCCTTTGAATTTCTAATAGAATGAGCCCTTTTTCAAGTTTCTATGACAAAGACTTCAATAAAAACCTTATATGCCTCCAGGGCATAACTTATAACCCTTGCCCTGAAGACTGTGGAGGGGAGCCCTTTGAATTTCCAATCGAATGAGCCCTTTTTCAAGTTTCTATGACAAAAATTTCAATAAAAACCTTATTTGCCCCCAGGGCATAACTTATAACCCTTGCCCTGAAGACTATGGGGGAGTTTCCTGCTTAAAGGCATAATTTCCTGAACTTTGAACTGCGTGGAACAAAATGGCAATCTCCAAATCTTTATTGGATGTTTTTGGGGAAATGGTGGGCGTGGAAGGGGTGTTAGTTGCCTTCCAATCCCTTTCGACTATTAAAAAGGGCAATAGCCATTTCAATTTCCAATTGAATGAGCCCTTTTGAAGTTTCTACGACTACGCTTTCAATAAAAACTTCATATGCCCCCAGGGCATAACTTACAACCCTTGCCCTGAGAAAATGGTGGGCGTGGAAGGGGTGTTAGTTGCCTTCCAATTCCTTTCGACTATTAAAAAGGGCAATAGCCATTTCAATTTCCAATTGAATGAGCCCTTTTGAAGTTTCTACGACTCCGCTTTCAATAAAAACTTCATATGCCCCCAGGGTATAACTTACAACCCTTGCCCTGAGAGCTGTGGGGGGGGGGAGGGGTTGTCATCTTTGAAGACCTAATTTCCAAAACCTTCAACTATGTTGAATAAAATGGCTATTGGATGTGTTTGGGGAAAAGGTGGGCGTGAGAAGGGGGCTAGTTGCCCTCAAATCACTTTAGTATATTAAAAAGGGTACTAGCCCTTTGAATTTCAAATCGAATGAGCCCTTTTTAAAGTTTCCTCCACTGAGGAAACTGCGTAGAGGAATTGTTTTCCTCCACTCTTTCTCCCTCTTGAGGGTCCTGACCTTTGATGACATTTAAAAAACTGTGTGTTATCAAAGTGAAACCTTGCAAAATAGATCTTCTGCTTAAATGAAGTGCAACAAAATTGTTTTCAGCTTGAAGACTGTGGAGGGAGTATCCTGCTCAAAGGTATAATTTCCTTAAATTTGAACTGCGTGGAACAAAATGGGTACCTCATATTGTTGAGTTGATGTGGTTGGGTAGATGATGGGCGTGAAAGAGTTGTTTGTTGTCTCCCCATCACTTTTGAATATTAAAACGGGCACTATCCCTTTCAATTTCCAATTGAATGTGTCTTTTTTGAAGTTTCTAAAGCATTGCTTTCTATTAAAACATGATATGCCCCCAGGGCATGAGTTACAACCCTGGCCCTTCGGGCTGGGAGGGGGGGGGGGTGTCATCCTTAAATACCTAATTTCCAGAACTTAAAACAACGTTGAATAAAATGGCTATCTCGAAATTTTAATTAGACGTGTTTGGGGAAAAGGTGGGCGTGGGAAGGGGTGTTTGTTGCCTTCCAATCACTTTCGACTATCAAAAAGGGCACTAGCCATTTCAATTTCCAATCGAATGAGCCCTTTTTGAAGTTTCTACGACCATGTGTTCTATAAAAACCTTAAATGCCCCCAGGGCGTAACTTACAACCCTTGCCCTGAGGGCTGTGGGGGGAGGGGGTTGTCATCCTCAAAGACCTAATTTCCAGAACTTAAAACTACGTTGAATAAAATGGCTATCTCAAAATTTTAATTAGACGTGTTTGGAGAAAAGGTGGGCATGAGAGGTGGGTTAGTTGCCTTCCAATCACTTTGGACTATTAAAAAGGGCACTAGCCCTTTGAATTTCTAATAGAATGAGCCCTTTTTCAAGTTTCTATGACAAAGACTTCAATAAAAACCTTATATGCCTCCAGGGCATAACTTATAACCCTTGCCCTGAAGACTGTGGAGGGGAGCCCTTTGAATTTCCAATCGAATGAGCCCTTTTTCAAGTTTCTATGACAAAAATTTCAATAAAAACCTTATTTGCCCCCAGGGCATAACTTATAACCCTTGCCCTGAAGACTATGGGGGAGTGTCCTGCTTAAAGGCATAATTTCCTGAACTTTGAACTGCGTGGAACAAAATGGCAATCTCAAAATCTTTATTGGATGTCTTTGGGGAAATGGTGGGCGTGGAAGGGGTGTTTGTTGCCTTCCAATCACTTTCAAGTATTATACAGGGCACTAGCCATTTCAATTTCTAATTGAATGAGCCCTTTTGAAGTTTCTACGACAACGCTGTCAATAAAAACTTTATATGCCCCCAGGGCATAACTTACAACCATTGCCCTGAGAAAATGGTGGGCGTGGAAGGGGTGTTTGTTGCCTTCCAATCACTTTCAACTATTATAAAGGGCACTAGCCATTTCAATTTCCAATTGAATGAGCCCTTTTGAAGTTTCTACGACAACGCTGTCAATAAAAACTTTATATGCCCCCAGGGCATAACTTACAACCCTTGCCCTGAGAGCTGTGGGGGGGGGGGGAGGGGTTGTCATCTTTGAAGACCTAATTTCCAAAACCTTCAACTATGTTGAATAAAATGGCTATTGGATGTGTTTGGGGAAAAGGTGGGCGTGAGAAGGGGGCTAGTTGCCCTCAAATCACTTTAGTATATTAAAAAGGGTACTAGCCCTTTGAATTTCAAATCGAATGAGCCCTTCTTAAAGTTTCCTCCACTGAGGAAACTGCGTAGAGGAATTGTTTTCCTCCACTCTTTCTCCCTCTTGAGGGTCCTGACCTTTGATGACATTTAAAAAACTGTGTGTTATCAAAGTGAAACCTTGCAAAATAGATCTTCTGCTTAAATGAAGTGCAACAAAATTGTTTTCAGCTTCAAGACTGTGGGGGGAGTGTCCTGCTCAAAGGTATAATTTCCTGAACTTTGAACTGCGTGGAACAAAATGGCTATCTCAAAATCTTTATTGGATGTTTTTGGGGAAATGGTGGGCGTGGAAGTTTCTATGACAAAACGTTCTACAAAACCTTATATGCCCCCAGGGCATAACTTACAACCCTTGCCCTGAGGGCTGTGGGGGGGTGTCATCCTCAAAGACCTAATTTCCAGAACTTAAAACTACGTTGAATAAAATGGCTATCTCGAAATTTTTATTGGATGTGTTTGAGGAAAAGATGGGCGTGATAGGGGGGTTAGTTGCCCTCCAATCGCTTTCGACTATTAAAAAGGGCACTATCCCTTTGAATTTCCAATCGAATGATCCTTTTTTGAAGTTTCTACGACAAAGCCTTCTATAAAAAAAACCTTATATGCCACAGGGCATAACTTCCAAACCTTGCCATGAGGGCTGGGGGGGATGTCATTCTCAAAGACCTAATTTCCAGAACTTTCTACTACGTTAAACAAAATGGCTAGCTGAAAATTTTGATTGGATGTGTCTGGAGGAATGGTGGGCGTGAGAGGGGATTAGTTATCCTCCAAGCACTTTCGACTATTAAAAAGGGCACTAGCCCTCTCAATTTCCAATTTAATGAGCCCTTTTGAAGTTTTATGACAACTCTATCTATAAAAACCTTATATGCCCCAAGGGGATAAGTTACAACCTTTGCCCTTGGGCTTTGGGGGATTTGCCGTCCTTAAATACATAATTTCCAGAACTTTCAACTACGTTGACGAAAATGGCTATCTCTACACTTTGATTGAATGTGTTTGGGGAAATGGTGGGCGTAAGAGGAGGTTTAATTACTCTCCACTCACTTTCAAGTTACGCCCCCAGGGCATAACTTAACCCTTGTCCTGAGGGTTGTGGGGGGAGGGGTTGTCATCCTTAAAGACCTAATTTCCAAAACTTTCAACTACGTTGAACAAAATGGCTAACTAAAACTTTTGATTGGATGTACTTTGGGAAAAGGTGGGCGTGAGAGGGGGTTAGTTGCCCTCAAATCACTTTCGACCATTAAAAAGGGCAATAGCCCTTCGAATTTCCAATCAAATGAGCCCTTTTTCAAGTTTCTATGACAAAGCTTTCAATAAAAACTTTATATGCCCCCAGGGCATAACTTATAACCCTTACCCTGAAGACTGTGGGGGTGGGGGGAGGGGGGGGAGTGTCCTGCTCAAAGGCATAATTTCCTGAACTTTGAACTGCGTGGAACAAAACGGCTATCTCAAAATTTTATTGGATGTGTTTGGGGAAATGGTGGGCGTGGAAAGGGTGTTTGTTGCCTTCCAATCACTTTCGACTGTTAAAAAGGGCACTAGCCATTTCAATTTCCAATCGAATGAGCCCTTTTTTGAAATTTCTACGGCAAGGCGTTCTATAAAAACCTTATATGCCCCCAGGGCATAACTTACAACCCTTGCCCTGAGGGCTGTGGGGGGGGGTGTCATCCTCAAAGACCTAATTTCCAGAACTAATTTACAGAATTTTCAACTACGTTGAACAAAATGGCTATCTGAAAATTTTGATTGAATGTGTTTGGAGGAATGGTGGGCGTGAGAGGGGGGTTAGTTATCCTCCAAAAACTTTCGACTATTACAAAGGGCACTAGCCCTCTCAATTTCCAATTGAATGTGCCCCTTTTGAAGTTTTACGACAACTCTATCTATAAAAACCTTATATACCCCCAGGGCATAACTTACAACCCTTGCACTGAGGACTTTGAGGGGGTTATAATCCTAAAAGACCTAATTTCAAGAACTTTCAACTACGTTGAACTAAATGGATATCTCAAAATTTTGATTGGATGTGTTTGGGAAAATGGTGGGCATGAGGGGCGTTAGTCGGTCTCTAATCACTTTCAACTATTAAAAAAGGCACTAGCCCTTTAAATGTCCAATTGAATGAGCCCTTTTGAAGTTTCTACAACAACGCTTTCAATAAAAACCTTATATGCCCCCAGGGCATAACTTCCACCCCGTGCCCTGACGGCTGTGGGGGGGGGGAGGTGTTTTTATCCTTAAAGACCTAATTTCCAAAACTTTCAACTACGTTGAATAAAATGGCTATCTAAAAATTTTGATTGGATGTGTTTGGGGAAAAGGTGGGCAAGAGAGAGGGTTAGTTACCCTTAAATCACTTTCGACTATTAAAAAGGGCACTAGCCCTTTGAATTTTCATTCGAATGAGCCCTTTTTCAAGTTTCTATGACAAAAATTTCAATAAAAACCTTATTTGCCCCCAGGGCATAACTTATAACCCCTGCCTTGAAGACTATGGGGGAGTGTCCTGCTTAAAGGCATAATTTCCTGAACTTTGAACTGCGTGGAACAAAATGGCAATCTCAAAATCTTTATTGGATGTTTTTGGGGAAATGGTGGGCGTGGAAGTTTCTATGACAAAACGTTCTACAAAACCTTAGAGGCCCCCCCGGCATAATATACCACCCTTCCCCGGCGGGGTGTGGGGGGGGGGGTTGTAATCCTTAAAGACCTAATTTCCAGAACTTAAAACTAGGCATACGTTGAATAAAATGGCTATCTCGAAATTTCGATTAGATGTGTTTGGGGAAAAGATGGGCGTGATAGGGGGGTTAGTTGCCCTCTAATCACCTTTGACTTTTAAAAAGGGCACTATCCCTTTGAATTTCCAATCGAATGAGCCTTTTTTGAAGTTTCTACAACAACGCCTTCTATAAAAAACCTTATATGCCCCAGGGCATAACTTACAACCCTTGCCCTGAGGGCTGGGGGGGTGTCATTCTGAAAGACCTAACTTCCAGAACTTTCTACTACGTTAAACAAAATGGCTATCTGAAAATTGTGATTGGATGTGTCTGGAGGAATGGTGGGCGTGAGAGGGGGTTAGTTATCCTCCAATCACTTTTGACTATTAAAAAGGGCACTAGCCCTCTCAATTTCCAATTTAATGATCCCTTTTGAAGTTTTATGACAACTTATCTATAAAAACCTTATATGCCCCCAAGGCATAACTTACAACCTTTGCCCTTGGGCCTTGGGGGATTTGCCGTCCTTAAATACATAATTTCCAAAACTTTCAACTACGTTGACCAAAATGGCTATCTCTACACTTTGATTGAATGTGTTTGGGGAAATGGTGGGCGTAAGAGGGGGTTTCATTACTCTCCACTCACTTTCGACTACTAAAAAGGGCAATTTCAATTTCCAATCAAATGAGCCCTTTTGAAATTTCTACAACAACTTTCTATATAAACTTTATATGCCCCCAGGGCATAACTTACAAACCTTGCTCTGAGGGGGTTATAATCCTAAAAGACCTAATTTCAATAAGTTTCAACTACGTTGACAAAAGGGATATCTAAAAATTTTGATTGGATGTGTTTGGGAAAATGGTGGGCGTGAGAGGGGCGTTAGACGGTCTCCATTCACTTTCAACTATTAAAAAAAGCACTAGCCCTTTAAATTTCTAATTGAATGAGCCCTTTTGAAGATTTTATGACAGCGCTTTCAATAAAAACCTTATACGCCCCCAGGGCATAACTTAACCCTTGCTCTGAGGGCTGGGGGGGGGGGGGGAGTGTCATCCTTAAAGACCTAATTTCCAAAACTTTCAACTACGTTGAATAAAATAGCTATCTAAAACTTTTGATTGGATGTGTTTGGAGAAAAGGTGGGCGTGAGAGGGGGTTAGTTGCCCTCAAATCACTTTCGACTATTAAAAAGGGCACTAGCCCTTTGAATTTCCAATCGAATGAGCCCTTTTTCAAGTTTCTATGACAAAGATGTCAATAAAAATCTTATATACCCCCAGGGCATAACTTATAACCCTTACCCTGAAGACTGTGGGGGGAGTGTCCTGCTCAAAGGCATAATTTCCTGAACTTTGAACTGCGTGGAACAAAATGGCTATCTCAAATTTTTTATTGGCTGTGTTTGGGGAAATGGTGGGTGTGGAAGGGGTGTTTGTTGCCTTCTAATCACTTTAGACTATTAAAAAGGGCACTAGCCATTTCAATTTCCAATCGAATGAGCCCTTTTTTAAGTCCCTACGACAACACTTTCAATAAAAACCTTATATACCCCCAGGGCATAACTTACACCCTTGCCCTGCGGGCTATGGGGGGCGTGGTGGTGGGCGTGGGGTTGTAAGTATATAACTTACATTCAACCACGCCCATCTCGCAAAGATCATAATGATTAAAATAGAGAGGAGTGTGAGTGAGTTGATTCTTGACTCCAATGATGAAGTCTCCACTATCTTTATCCAATATGTCACTTCTTTACACCTTGTAATTAAAAAACTTATTACTCATATATGGTTTTATGAACGTTTCTTGAAGACAGAAAATATTGGCATCAACACTATCGACACTATCCTTCTTCTGTTACGACAGTGTTGCCAACACTTTGAAATAAACTGCACCAGTTTTCCGATTAAGATTGTAGCGCAAGAAAGTAATTTGTATCATCGGAACAGCAGGTTAAAAATTTGCCACAACAATAAGAAACTTTTCAATAAAATGAAACTTGGGACAGATATTTGAGTCAAAAAAGAACAAATAAATCTAAATGTATCGGAAAATCTTACTATACCAAAAATTTCTAAATGTACTGCACTGTACCAGGACCTCTAAATTGTACCAAGACGGTGCAGTTGTACCTTGTTGGCAACGCTGTTGCCGACGCCAAAAGAGAGTGCAATTCAGAGTCAAAAAGAGTGCAAGTTGTTAAAATAGAGTGCATCGAAAAATTTATGCGCACGTGCCTGCCGCTGCACGCGCAGCCCCTTTCACTTTTATGACCATTCTTATATTTCTTATGCCATTTACAAATAATTATCCGTTATTCTTCGATCAATAAACATATTACCTTTAATTTTTCAAACCTATTTAAATCAAAATCAACTTCTTAATAATGTCAACAGCTTAAAAATCAACCTGCTTAAATCAACCTCTAAATAATGATTATCATTCTTTTTTTAGCTTAAAAGGTAATCATATGCTGTAAATTTGCAGCTGTTTATTGTGATTGCTTGAATCTTTAACTGGACTATCAAACAGTTCGTGGTAACGAACTGTAAGTAAGGAGCGACCCGGCTCAATGGTAACCGAAACTCTAGAAAACGGTATTTTGATACCAATAGATACATCAAAAGAATCACATTTTAATGCTGATTTCAAATATATTAGTTTCATCAAGTTTAATGCTACCCATCCAAAGTTAGGCGCCTGAGAAAATTTGCCTGATTTTCGAAAAAGGGGGAAAGACCCCCTAAAAGTTATAGAACCTTCATGAAAATCATACCATCATATTCCGCGTATTAGAAAACCCTATTGTAGAGGTTTCAAGCTCCCATCTACAAAAATGGGGAATTTTGCATTTTTTGCCACAATAAATATCCCGGGTGCGTGTTTATTTGTTTTTTTTTTTGTTTTTTTTTTTTCCCAGGGGTGATCGTATCGAACCAGTTGTCCTAGAATATCGTGAAAGGGCTCATTGGAATGGAAATTGAAAGTTCTAGTGCCCTTTTTAAGTGACCAAAAAAAATGGAGGGAAACTAGGCCCCCTCCCACGTTCATTTTTTTCCCAAAGTCACCTGATCAAAATTCTGAGATAGCCATTTTGTTCAGCATGTTCGAAAATATTACAAGTATTTCTTTTAGGATGACTTAATCCCCCGAACTTCCCGGGGGGAGGGCTGAAAGTTATGAACTTTACCCAATGTTAACATATAGTATTCGTTATTTGGAAGTATACAGACGTTTTCAGGGGAGATTTTTCCTGGTAGTGGGCGGGGGGAGGGACGGCCCAGGGGTTATGTGGGAGGATCTTTCCATGAAGGAAGTTTTCATGGGGGAAGGGACATTGCTATGAAGGGGACGCCGGACTTCCCAGCATTATTTAAAAAAAGATCAGAAATTTAATATAAAAAAACAAGTATTTCAACTACAACAGCAGCAACATCGAAACTTTAAACGAGCAGAAAATATTACATATATAATTGGGTTCACCCCGTAGTCAATGCCTCGCTCTTTAAGCCAAAGATTTTTTAGTACTTTCATAAGAGCTATTTATTCTAATTAACGGTCTTTGTGATTAACCGGTCATTTCTAAAGAATTGGAACAAAATTTGAAGTTTCGCTTAAAGAGCAAGGTATTGACTAGTGGGCGAACCCCCTAATAAATGTATTAAAAATATATGAATATAGAAGTTCGTTACGTAAGTTAATTCGTAAGTTTCGTATATTTATTACTAATAAAAACGTTCATAAATAAAATTAAACAAGTTTCGAGAAAGCCATTTAACTAAATAAAAGTAAATTAATATGAAAATTTTGTTTTAATTATTCATGTACGGTGAGCCAAGATCAAAACCTGCATTTATTCAAAAACGTTCAAAAATTAAATAAAAAAAACAAGTTTTTTAAACTGAAAGTAAGGAGCGACAATAAAACTTAAAACGAACAGAAATTATTCTGTATATGAAAGGGACTGTCCCCTCCGCAACGCCGCGCTCGTTACGCAAAAGTTTGTCTCTGTCTCACAACTGTATTTTTTAAAAAAAAAAAAAAAAATAAAGTAAAGAGAGAGGCGTTGAGGAGGGGACAGTCTCTTTCATATACAGAATAATTTCTGTTCGTTTTAAGTTTTAATGTCGCTCCTTACTTTCAGTTTAAAAAACTTGTTTTTTTTATTTAATAATTGACTGCATCAAATGTTTAGTTGAAATTTTGTCTCCATTTATCTAAATTCTTGAAAGGAATATAAGAGGTCCAAGTAACTAGTCGCGAGCTGTAGCTTACTTTACTATAGTCACGTCAAGTACAGTTTTTTATTTTGCAAAATACTTTTTCCATCATTTCATAAATGAGCGCAAAAAAGTGCAAAGTACAAATATTGGGCAAAACGAGTGCAAATCTGGTCCGTAGTGTGAAAGAGTGAAATGAAAAAAAAGAGTGTATTTCACATTAAAAGAGTGCAAGTTGGCAAACCTGTTCATGCCACCATCTGAAAAGAAGTTATTCTAGACCTTTACTTGTGACCTCCAATCAGGGTTGCTGCCAGACCAAAAAGTTTCGTAACGTTCAAACTCTTATCAATCAATCAATCAATCAATCAATTTATTAATACTAAAAAAAAAACAATACAATTACAAACTTAAAATTTAAACACGCCCAAGAAGCTAAGCTTGTACAGGGCCAACAAAACAAATAAGACAATATCTGTCACCATCATTGAAAGTGAATATATTTAATTTCTAGAGTCCCGATGGAAATTCTTTGAAAACGCCTGAATTCTTGCAAAAAATACTGGACTTAGTACCTAAAGGAGATAAAGTGATGATAATGGGAGATTTTATTGCTCATCATAGAGCATGTAGATATTTAGAGGTTGATTTAAGCAGGTTGATTTTTAAGCTGTTGACATTATTAAGAAGTTGATTTTGATTTAAATAGGTTTGAAAAATTAAAGGTAATATGTTTATTGATCGAAGAATAACGGATAATTATTTGTAAATGGCATAAGAAATATAAGAATGGTCATAAAAGTGAAAGGGCTGCGTGCAGCGGCAGGCACGTGCGCATAAATTTTTCGATGCACTCTATTTTAACAACTTGCACTCTTTTTGACTCTGAATTGCACTCTCTTTTGGCGTCGGCAACAGCGTTGCCAACAAGGTACAACTGCACCGTCTTGGTACAATTTAGAGGTCCTGGTACAGTGCAGTACATTTAGAAATTTTTGGTATAGTAAGATTTTCCGATACATTTAGATTTATTTGTTCTTTTTTGACTCAAATATCTGTCCCAAGTTTTATTTTATTGAAAAGTTTCTTATTGTTGTGGCAAATTTTTAACCTGCTGTTCCGATGATACAAATTACTTTCTTGCGCTACAATCTTCATCGGAAAACTGGTGCAGTTTATTTCAAAGTGTTGGCAACACTGTCGTAACAGAAGAAGCATAGTGTCGATAGTGTCGATAGTGTCGTTGCCGATATTTTCTGTATTCAAGAAACGTTCATAAAAACATATATGAATCCTAACTTTCGGAATTAAAAATTGGTTAGAATGGACAGATTTGATAAAGATAGTGGAGGAGTTATAATTGGAATCAATAAGCAACTCAATCACACTCCTCTCTATTTTAATCGTTATGATCTTTGTGAGATGGAAGTGGTTGGATGTAAGTTATATCTGTCACCATCATTGAAAGTGAATATATTTAATGTCTATATTCCCGATGGAAATTCTTTGAAAACGCCTGAAATCTTACAAAAAATACTGAACTTAGTACCTAAAGGAGATAAAGTGATGATAATGGGAGATTTTAATGCTCATCATAGAGCATGGTGCACTTGTTGACTAGAAAACAGAAATGAAAAAATTTTAGCAGATTTCCTGTTAGAGAATAGTGAAGTTTCTCTTTTGACTCCTAAAGATTTGCCAACCAGACTTAATGGAAGGACAGGAAGAACTGCAACAATAGATCTCGTTACGGGCTCAGCGAGCTTAGCCTCAAAGGTAGAAATAAAGAATGACAAAGTGTCATGTTTGTATAGTGATCACTAACCAATAATCACAGAGCTGTACTCCCAAAATGCTACAAGAATTCAAAACAAGACAGATAGGAAGCTGAATCTAAAGAAAGCAAATTGGGATTTATTTAAAGAAAAATTGAAAGATATAGACATTAGAAGTAAAGTGAATTGTCAGGAAGACTTTGAAGCAAAAATTGAGACATTCCAAAATGAACTGAGAGAAGTTGCAGATCAGGTGATCACTAAGGCAGGAGGAAGACAAAAAGGACATAAATTTAGTCTATAGTGGAATGAAGACTGTACTCTGGAAAAAAGAGAGTTAGCCAAAGTAAGGAAAATGTATTACCACTCACCAAATTTTGAAAATTACATGTCGTGTCAAAGAATATATGCTACATTTAGAAAGAAAATCTTTGAAAAAAAGAAAACATCTGTTGAAATATTTTTAGAAAGCTTGGATTTCAGAGAGCCTCAAAATCAAGTTTACTATAAGGTGAAAAATGTAATTAATGGGAAGAATGACAACATTGAGAACAGTCCTTTGATTGTAGATGGAGTGACAGTTACTGAAGATCAAGAGAAGGCGGATAGAGCACCAGAATATGTGGAGTCGGTGATACGCAATCAAGATGAATTAAGTTACCTGGAAGCACTAACAATTGTAAAAATAAAGAGACCAAGTGAGAAAGGTAATGAAGAAGAATACAACAAATCATTTACAATAGGAGAATTGAAAAGAGTGCTGGAAAAACTGCCACCAACAGCACCAGGAAATGATGGAATTTATCCTCAATATGTCAAAGACTATGACAAAGACAATATGTCAATACTACATTAGAGTTATTGGGGTCAGTGGTGATAGGACTACTAACCATCCTGTCAGTCATCATAAATAAAACGCCGAGGGGTTAAAAACAAACAGGTAAAACAACAAAATCAAATCAAAAAAGGGAAATAAATTGTCAAATAAATAAAACAAGTAGGCTACAAGCAGAGGGGGGGGCCTCAGTCAATAACAAATTAAGCAAGCAATAATATAAATCAAAAGCAGGCACAGCACTATGTATCAAAGCAGGGTAAAAAAGGGTTTGATAAGCACCCTCAAGCAGCTTGGTTGTTGCAATATGCAGGAATCTAAGAAAGTCTGCAGCAAGCACATTAACAGTCAAAACAAGCCAAAGGCCAAAAATTGCACAACAGAACGAGTGTACAGGTGTCAGGGACTCCAAAGGGCCGAGCGCCTTGTGTTTTAATCAACAAACCATGGCACAGAGGACAGAGCTATCCCTACTAGGGAAATAGCAATTTTGAATATCTTATTATTCTTCTTCTTCAGTTATAGGCTTTGGATGATGATGATGATGATGAACGTAGAATCCTCCCCTCTTCGCTAAGGACTTGAGAGGCTTTCCTTCTTCTGAATCAAACTGACATATTTCACTATAGTGTATTTATTCGGTTAATGTCTTTTATGAACTTGAATATTAATTTGAGACCTTCACTAAAGTCTTTTGAAGATCTTTCACTACTTAGTAAATCGTCTGGAACCAATCTTTTTTTTTCTTTCACGAACTTCCTTATTTGTTTTCTTTTTCATCCGTTCTCAGACATTGAAACACCATATGATTCACTGTCTCCTCTTCACTGCCATATGTACATTTTCCATCTTCACCGTAAAATCTAGCTCTATATGCTTGTGTTGCTGCATGACCCGATCTTAGTCTAAATAATATTCTCGCCTCCGACTTAGTTAGTTCACCATACACTGCTTTATGAAATCGTTTGTCTTTCCTGTCCACTATGTATCTATTCATTGAAAATGCCTTAATGTCTTCGAATGCCTTTTCATTTAATAGCTTTATAATTTCAGATATTCTATTTAAAATCTTTGGAGTAATGGTTTGTTATACACATCCATCTCCTTCTGCTGCACTTTTCGCCACTTCGTCTGCTAATTCCTTTTCCTCTATATGTGCATGCCCTGGCACCCACTCAAGCACAATTTCAATTCCGTTTTCAAGTACTTTTTGTATTTCACTGTGGCAATAAATAATTTCTCCAGCAACCGATTGAGACTTATAAATATTTTTCAATGCCTCTAGGCCACTCTTAGAGTCCTAAGAAATTCTATAGATTTCACCATTTAGCCCGTTCTCATTCACATATCTCACAGCTTCGGCGATAGCTAATACTTCAGCTTGATATACTGTTGTTGAAGAGTCGAACTGCATCATATTCCTCACAGTATTTGAGGGAATGACAGAAGCCACTCCAACTTTTTGATCTTTCTTGGATGCATCCGTAAATATACTCACTGCTTGGCCATATTTTGAATCTTTCAACATTCTAAAGGACTTCGCCACGTCAAGACCATCCCTTAGTTCGAACTCAGTTTCACAAGGGAATGTTCTAGCTTTCCATTACGGGACAATCTTAAGATTCAGAATTTTCAGCATTTCTGTTACACTGCACTCATTTGTGTACCGTTCCACAAGTCCCTTGGCTGTTACTAATCCATGCATCTTTCTGCTTGAACACCAAAATCTTCCTTCTTTAAGAAGTCTGGATTTAACCGGATTGCATTTGTCTGCAATCCACGTCTTTCTCCAAAATTTTGAAGCTAGGACTTCTCTCCAAGCATCAAGATGAACAAGTCCGCTTTCTGATAAAATGAATGGCCTTGGGGTGGTTTTTCTTGCAGAAAAAGCTATTCTGATCGCACTGTATTGGATTGTCTCTAATTCTTACAGCAATGACTTACTGTCTGCGAAGAATATAAGGCTACCATAGTCTATCTTAATTCTAATGTATTTTAGATAAAATTCTGCCATAAATTGTGGCTTTGGACCAAAATTAGCACCAGACAACCTCTTCATGATATTTATCCGTCTTTCGCATTCCGTCTTCAAAGTTTTTATACGGGATTTGAAACTTACGTTTTTATCAGAAGTCACACCAAGCCACTTAAATTCATTTACAAATTCTATTTGTACGCGGTTCAGCATTAAGTTAGGTAGTGAAAAGTTCTTTGTCCTGGTTATCAGCATTGCTTTGGTTTTCTGAGTTGAAAATTTAACACAGTTTTCTCCTGCACATATTTCTAACGATTTTAGTGTTTCTTTAAGTCTTTTGTCATCCTTCTATGCATTTGGTGATAACCCAAAAACCATTATCATCAGCAAATATACCAGCTCTTTCACCACCAATGTCCAACGGGATGTTGAAATCACTAATATTATAATAATCAGGCCCCAGAGTCGAGCCTTGAGGGACCCCTCTACGCCTCAATATTCTCCTCACTGATATTGCTTTTCCTATCTTCACATTTACTTCTCTTTTCATTAGAAAATCATGTGAAAAACCAAGTTAACGTCCTTTAATCCTTGCTTCTAGCACCCCTTCCAATATATGTCTGTGAACCATGTTGTCAAATTCCATTTTCACAACAAGGAATAATGCTATTAAAAACTTCGAATTTTCCAAGGCAAATTCTGTGTTATTTATAAACATTGTCAAAACTTCTGTGGTAGATCTTTGTTTTCGAAAGCCGCACTGAATATCCTTTAATATCTGTGCTTTCTCTAACGCCCAATTTAGTCTGACTTTCACTAATCTCTCATAGGCTTTACCTAATACCGGAAGAAGAGTTATCATTCTGTAGTTTTCTAATGTGGTTGAATTTTTTCCTTGTTTTGGGATCATAGTGACTATTCGATCTTTCCATATTTTTGGGAAACATCCTTTGTCCCAAACAGTATTCATGATGTCTAATACACTTACCCATCTCTCATCCAACTGTTTGACATATTGAGGATAAATTCCATCGTTTCCTGGTGCTGTTGGTGGCAGTTTTTCCAGCACTCTTTTCAATTCTCCTATTGTAAATGATTTGTTACATTCTTCTTCATTATCTTTCTCACTTGGTCTCTTTATTTTTACAATTGTTAGTGCTTCCAGGTTACTTAATTCATCTTGATTGCGCATCACCGACTCCACATAGTCTGGTGCTCTATCCGCCTTCTCTTGATCTTCAGTAACTGTCACTCCATCTACAATCAAAGGACTATTCTCAATGTTTTCATTCTTCCCATTAATTACATTTTTCACCTTATAGTAAACTTGATTTTGAGGCTCACTGAAATCCAAGCTTCCTAAAAATATTTCAAAAGATGTTTTCTTTGTTTCAAAGATTTTTTTTCTAAATGTAGCATATATTCTATGACACGACATGTAATTTTCAAAATTTGGTAATTGGTAATACATTTTCCTTGCTTTGGCTAACTCTCTTTTTGACATAGTACAGTCTTCATTCCACTATAGACTAAATTTATGTCCTTTTTGTCTTCCTCCTGCCTTAGGGATCACCTGTTCTGCAACTTCTCTCAGTTCATTTTGGAATGTCTCAATTTTTGCTTCAAAGCCTTCCTGACAATTCACTTTACTTCTAATGTCTATATCTTTCAATTTTTCTTTAAATAAATCCCAATTTGCTTTCTTTAGATTCAGCTTCCTATCTGTCTTGTTTTGAATTCTTGTAGCATTTTGGGAGTACAGCTCTGTGATTATTGGGTAGTGATCACTATACAAACATGACACTTTGTCATTCTTTATTTCAACCTTTGAGGCTAAGATCGCTGAGCTTGTAACGAGATCTATTGTTGCAGTTCTTTCATTAAGTATGGTTGACAAATATTTAGGAGTCAAAAGAGAAACTTCACCATTCTCTAGCAGGAAATCTGCTACAATTTTTCCATTTCTATTTTCTAGTCCACAAGTGCACCATGCTCTATGATGAGCATTAAAATCTCCCATTATCATCACTTTATCTCCTTTAGGTACTAAGTCCAGTATTTTTTGTAAGATTTCAGGCGTTTTCAAAGAATTTCCATCGGGAATATAGACATTAAATATATTCACTTTCAATGATGGTGACAGATATAACTTACATCCAACCACTTCCATCTCGCAAACATCATAACGATTAAAATAGAGAGGAGTGTAATTGAGTTGCTTCTTGATTCCAATTATAACTCCTCCACCATCTTTATCCAATCTGTCCATTCTAACCACTTTGTAATTCCGAAACTTAGGATTCATATATGGTTTTAAGAACGTTTCTTGAATACAGAAAATATCGGCAACGACACTATCGACACTATCGACACTATGCTTCTTCTGTTACGACAGTGTTGCCAACACTTTGAAATAAACTGCACCAGTTTTCCGATGAAGATTGTAGCGCAAGAAAGTAATTTGTATCATCGGAACAGCAGGTTAAAAATTTGCCACAACAATAAGAAACTTTTCAATAAAATAAAACTTGGGACAGATATTTGAGTCAAAAAAGAACAAATAAATCTAAATGTATCGGAAAATCTTACTATACCAAAAATTTCTAAATGTACTGCACTGTACCAGGACCTCTAAATTGTACCAAGACGGTGCAGTTGTACCTTGTTGGCAACGCTGTTGCCGACGCCAAAAGAGAGTGCAATTCAGAGTCAAAAAGAGTGCAAGTTGTTAAAATAGAGTGCATCGAAAAATTTATGCGCACGTGCCTGCCGCTGCACGCGCAGCCCCTTTCACTTTTATGACCATTCTTATATTTCTTATGCCATTTACAAATAATTATCCGTTATTCTTCGATCAATAAACATATTACCTTTAATTTTTCAAACCTATTTAAATCAAAATCAACTTCTTAATAATGTCAACAGCTTAAAAATCAACCTGCTTAAATCAACCTCTAAATAATGATTATCATTCTTTTTTTAGCTTAAAAGGTAATCATATGCTGTAAATTTGCAGCTGTTTATTGTGATTGCTTGAATCTTTAACTGGACTATCAAACAGTTCGTGGTAACGAACTGTAAGTAAGGAGCGACCCGGCTCAATGGTAACCGAAACTCTAGAAAACGGTATTTTGATACAAATAGATACATCAAAAGAATCACATTTTAATGCTGATTTCAAATATATTAGTTTCATCAAGTTTAATCCTACCCATCAAAAGTTAGGCGCCTGAGAAAATTTGCCTGATTTTCGAAAAAAGGGGGAAAGACCCCCCTTTTTAACCTAAAAGTTATAGAACCTTAATGAAAATCACACCATCATATTCCGCGTATTAGAGAACCCTACTGTAGAGGTTTCAAGCTCCCATCTACAAAAATGTGGAATTTTGCATTTTTTGCCAGAAGAAAGATCACGGGTGCGTGTTTATTTGTTTTTTTTTTGTTTTTTTTTTCCCAGGGGTGATCGTATCGAACCAGTTGTCCTAGAATATCGTGGCAGGGCTCATTGGAATGGAAATTGAAAGTTCTAGTGCCCTTTTTAAGGGACCAAAAAAAATGGAGGGAAATTGGGCCCCTTCCCACGCTCATTTTTTTCCCAAAGTCACCTGATCAAAATTTTGAGATAGCCATTTTGTTCAGCATGTTCTAAAATATTACAAGTATTTCTTTTAGGATGACTTAATCCCCCGAACTTCCCGGGGGAGGGCTGAAAGTTATGAACTTTACCCAATGTTAACATATAGTATTGGTTATTTGGAAGTATACAGACGTTTTCAGGGGAGATTTTTCATGGTAGTGGGGGGGGTGGGGGGGTCCGGGGTTATGGGGGAGGATCTTTACATGAAGGAAGTTTTCATGGGGGAAGGGACATTGCTATGAAGGGGACGCCGGACTTCCCAGCATTATTTAAAAAAAGATCATAAATTTAATATAAAAAAACAAGTATTTCAACTACAACAGCAGCAACATCGGAACTTTAAACGAACAGAAAATATTGCATATATAATTGGGTTCACCCCATAGTCAATGCCTCGCTCTTTAAGCCAAAGATTTTTTAGTACTTTCATAAGAGCTATTTATTCTAATTAACGGTCTTTGTGATTAAGCGGTCATTTCTAAAGAATTGGAACAAAATTTGAAGTTTCGCTTAAAGAGCAAGGTATTGACTAGGGGGCGAACCCCCTAATAAATGTATTAAAAATATATGAATATAGAAGTTCGTTACGTAAGTTAATTCGTAAGTTTCGTATATTTATTACTAATAAAAACGTTCATAAATAAAATTAAACAAGTTTCGAGAAAGCCATTTAACTAAATAAAAGTAAATTAATATGAAAATTTTGTTTTAATTATTCATGTACGGTGAGCCAAGATCAAAACCTACATTTATTCAAAAACATTCAAAAATTAAATAAAAAAAACAAGTTTTTTAAACTGAAAGTAAGGAGCGACATTAAAACTTAAAACGAACAGAAATTATTCTGTATATGAAAGAGACTGTCCCCTCCGCAACGCCTCGCTCTTTACGCTAAAGTTTGACTCTGTCTCACAACTTTATTTTTTAAAAACAATAAAAAAATTTAGCGTAAAGAGCGAGGCGTTGAGGAGGGAACAGTCTCTTTCATATACAGAATAATTTCTGTTCGTTTTAAGTTTTAATGTCGCTCCTTACTTTCAGTTTAAAAAACTTGTTTTTTTTATTTAATAATTGACTGCATCAAATGTTTAGTTGAAATTTTGTCTCCATTTATCTAAATTCTTGAAAGGAATATAAGAGGTCCAAGTAACTAGTCGCGAGCTGTAGCTTACTTTACTATAGTCACGTCAAGTACAGTTTTTTATTTTGCAAAATACTTTTTCGATCATTTCATAAATGAGCGCAAAAAAAGTGCAAAGTACAAATATTGGGCAAAACGAGTGCAAATCTGGTCCGTAGTGTGAAAGAGTGAAATGAAAAAAAAGAGTGTATTTCACATTAAAAGAGTGCAAGTTGGCAAACCTGTTCATGCCACCATCTGAAAAGAAGTTATTCTAGACCTTTACTTGTGACCTCCAATCAGGGTTGCTGCCAGACCAAAAAGTTTCGTAACGTTCAAACTCTTATCAATCAATCAATCAATCAATCAATTTATTAATACTAAAAAAAAAAACAATACAATTACAAACTTAAAATTTAAACACGCCCAAGAAGCTAAGCTTGTACAGGGCCAACAAAACAAATAAGACACTATTATAAAGCACTAGAAAAAAAAAAAAAAAAAAAAAAAAAAAAATTATATAAGAGACATTTATGAAAATAGGAGAAATAAAAGGATAAAATAGGAGAATTATTTGAAATATATTTAATTAAAAAAAAAAAAAAAAAAAACAAAAATGTGGATAGAATGAAAAAAATTAATAAAAAAGGGGGAAAATAATATATTGGAAATAACCAGCGAGAAAGTGCCTTTGCAGAAAGAGATAGAGGGACATCAGGAGGGATGGAGTTCCATAGTAAAATAGATTGATAAACAGGAGACCTCTGACCTGCTGTCGATGAACGCTTAGGTAAAATGAACCTGCGATAAGAGCTACGTAAAGAAGAAGAATACCTACCTGAGCCTGACAGAAAGAAAAACTGCTGCAGAGATGGTGGGAGTCTACCTAGAAAAGCAGAATGTGCTAAATAAAGGTAACTTTTACCCACAATACGATCCAGCGGAGCTATTCCAGTATCATTATAAAGATCAGAGGAAGGGTAAAAACGAGGAAGAAGAAAAGTAGCCTTCACTGCCCTATTTTGGGCTCTTTGAAGTGAGCAGAGAAGAGATTTATTAGTACTACCCCAGACAGAACAGCAATAAGAAAGGTAAGGAAAAATAAAAGCATAATAAAGAGAAAGCATAACATCAGGGGGAAGAAATGAGTTAACCCTGTATAACATTGAAGATTGGCAGAGGACAAGGGAACGGGTATGAGTTATATGGGGTTTAAAAGAAAGAAAACAGTCAAGATACACACCAAGAAATTTCACTATAGAAGCTTGCGGTATAATATCATTCCCATAAGTCAGGATGGTTGGTTCCCCTGCGTCTCTCATACGATAAGGGGTTCTAAAGTGTACAATGGCACTTTTTTGGCTGTTGAGAGTCATACCATTTGACCAGCACCAATGTTTTACTTTATCAAGAAGACCTTGAGCTAGGGAAATGGCAGATGGCAGGTCCACTGCAGCAATGAAGAAGTTACTGTCATCAGCAAAAAGTATAGGGTGCACAAGGGGATGAAGACCATCAACAAGATCATTAATATAAATTAAAAAAAAAAGTGGTCCAAGCACAGAGCCCTGTGGGACACCTTTCACAATAGGCAAGGAAGAGGAAGAAGTACCATTAACCGAAACATACTGAGATCTCCCTGAGAGGTAAGACCTAAACCATTCAAGTGGGACTCCATGCACTCCAAATGAAGATAATTTAGACAAAAGAACAGAGTGAACGACCATATCAAATGCCTTTGAAAAGTCAAGAAATAGACCCAAAACACACAAGCCTTTGTCAAGATTAACACGCACAAACTCTGTTGCATCTGAAAGTGCATGCAAGGTAGAGAAACTGGGACGAAAGCCATACTGATGGTTAGTTATGAGAGAATTACCTGCAGTCGTATTAGTACTAAATACAAATGAAGAGAGTCTACAATACACTACTTTTTCAACAACCTTAGAAATTACAGGAAGGAGAGAAATAGGTCTATAGTTTGAAATTAGAGATGAATCACCTTTTTTAAACAAAGGTACAACATTAGCAACCTTAAATAAATGAGGAAAAACACCAGAAGAAAGAGAGGTTAGTTATGTGTGAGATGGGGTTAGAAACAAACTGACCAATTTTTTTAAGAACATTACAGCTCAAACCAAAACCATCAACTGTACGGCTACTTGAAAGCTGAAAAATAATGTTAGAAATTTCGGTATCACTGCATGGAAAAAGGAAAAATGACTTTTCTGCTAAGGGAAAACTACTTACTCTGCTGTAGGGTGGATTAGGAACTGAAGGAAGTGAGGTGAAATACGAATTGAAGGCGCTTGCTGAAGAATTTTTGTCCACGAAAGATCCATCAGCTTTCCTGTAGTGACAAGGGGGGACTGTTTGAGTTTCTTGCGGGAAAGAGCTTCATTAACTACAGTCCAAACCTTTCGCAAATTCCCCTTACACTCATCAATTCGACGCAAAAAATATAGCTTTTTGGCTGCACGTACTGAAGAAGTAAGCACATTTTTATAAAGTTTATACTTCAAAAGATCATCCTGTGTCTTACTTTTACATGCAGCCTTAAACAGAGACGCCTTCATATGTGTAGCATTGATCAGACCTCTAGACATCCATGGACATTTAGGTATGGAATTCCTTGGCCTCTTTCTAAGAGGAAAATGTTTATCCAACAGAGCTCCCATACGACACAAAAATAAACTCGTTGCACAATCAACATCATTAGCTTCAAGAACACTAGACCAATCATTACTCTGAAGACTATGTATTAAATTAGAAATTTCTTTATCTGTGGAAGTTCTAAAAGAAAACTCACCCCGCTCATCCACAACAATCTCAGTTTGAGGCACAAAAAGTGAAACATAAATTGGGAAGTGATCAGAAAGATCAGTGAAAACAAGACCAGAAGTAAACTTCAAATTCGAAGAATGAGAAATGAAAATATTGTCTATTAAAGTGGCAGAATTTCTAGTAGGGTCAACACGAGAATGAAAAAAAATTGAAGGAATTAGACCAGAAGAAGAAAGCACATCAAAGAGATGGTCATATTCATCACTTGATCCAATATTTAACATATTACAATTAAAATCTCCCAAAACACAAATACGTTTTTTAGAGAAAGACCCCACACAAGAAAGTTGATCAAACAAATCACAGAACAAATGTGTTTGAAAAGGAGGGGCTTATAAAACAAACAAACAGTGTCACATGCAAACTGGCTTTTCAGATCAATAACAAGAGAATAAACTGTCCTACTATTTGACACTACTGATGTAAACAAGGATTCAAGGTCAGACCTTCTTCTAAACTCAATATCAGACTTTATAAATAAAGAAATACCTCCTGAGCACTTTGTTACCATTCTGGGGATATGGACAGCAACATAACCATGCATATCATAGGCTGTAAAATTTTCACCATCAGATAACCATGTTTCTGTTAAACCAATTACATCAAAAGGGCAAGAATTATCAGACCACAAATACGATTTCAGACTATCCCATTTATCTCTTATCCCACGCACATTCAAATAAAATACATTAAAGCTACTATTTAAAGACAGTGAGTGTATAATTTTATCACAGTAATCAATAGTAGTGTGATAATTACAGCTAGAATTAACCATAGATTCTAGGAGAGGGTCAAGCGTGTGTGTCTCTTGTTTACCAGCCCTACTTGGTTGATCAAATATAACCGAATTAAGAATAGAAGAATTCAAAAGAAAAGAGAAATCACCCATAATTATCACAAATAATAAATATACACATAGAAATATAAGTGGGATGGCACAAATTATCCAAAGTATTGGACCAAAGTATAATGTGACACCGTTTGCTATTACATGAGCTGCAAGTGTGCTGGACTGACAAAAAAATAATAGAAGTTAGGCTACATGAAGGTGAGAGGATCACAAAAAGCATAATGAGATATCAGTAAAATGAAAGTAGAATCAAAGTATTGGCACAATTTATAATGTGGGACCAGAAAATTATGTAAGCTGTAACTGACATGAGAAAGAAAGAAAAAAAAATATAATAGTAGTCAGCCTACCTGAAGGTGATGGGATCACAGACAAATATAAATGAATATCAATGGAATGACACATATTATTCCAAATATTAGCCCAGAGTATACTATGGGTAGAAAAAATTATGAGAGAGCTGCATATATACTGACATGACAAAAATTTGATTGAATTCAGGGTACACAAGGGTGATAGCATCAAAAAATAAGATAAAGAAATATCAATGAGATGGCATATATTATTCAAAATATTGACCAAAAATATAATACGGGACCAGTCAAAATTATGCAAGTTGCATGTGTGCTGACATGAAAAAAATATGATAGAATTCAGGTTACAGGAAGGTGATAGGATCACTAACCCAGATAAGGGAATAATAGTGGCATGGCACATATTCATCAAAATATTGGCCCCAAGTATAACGTGGAACCAGTCAAAATTATATGAGCTGCAATTGTGCTGAAATTAAAAAAATATTAAATAAATCAGCCTGAATAAAGGTGTTAGGATCACAAACAAACATAAAAAAAAAAAAAAAAAAAAAAAAAATAACAGTGGGATAACATATATGATTCATAATATTTGCCCAAAATGCAATATAGGACCAGTGAAAATTATATGAGCTGCAAATGTGCTGACATGACAAAAACATTATAGAAGCCAAGCTACATGATGGTGAAAGGATCATAAACAAGCATAAAGAAAAATCAGTGGGAAGGCACATATTATTATAAGTATTAGCACAAACTATAATGTGTGACCAGTTGATATTATGGGGGTTACAAGTATAATGACACAACAATAATATAATGTAAGTCAGACAACGTGAAGGTGACAGAATCACAAACAAACATAAAGAAATATTAGTGGGAAGGGTCATATCATCCAAACTATTGGCACAAAGTGTAATATGATACCATTCTAAATTATGTGAGGACAGTAAAGAATAAGAGAGGACTATTTTAAGAACAGCAAGTAAATCCCTACAGAAACAATGCAATACATTATAAGAAAATAAATCTAAATCCATCACTTTAATTTATCTGCATTTGCAGCACATAAATCAATTTCACTCTGATTATTAAACTTAACCACTCTTCCAGATTGGGTTTTATACAGGATATCACCTTTATTGGACCAAACATTACGTAAGCCAAGCTTTGACTTGGCATATGAAAGAAGTTGTAAGCGTTGTTTTGTAAGTGTCTCAGAAAATAGAATCCCTGATCCTTTCAAATCCTTCTTTTGTCTGAGAAGCAGTTGACGAACTCGTAAGTTGCAAAATTCAACAACTATGGGTCTGGGTTTTGCAGATGGTTTGCCAATTCTTTTGGCTGATACAACATCAGACTGAATAATTGGTATGCCAGGAAATTTCCTATCACATAGTGACAGGAATTGACTTTCAGTGTTTTCAATGGAGGTCTCCTCTTTTACCCCAAAGACAATAATTTGGTTGCTCAAAGCCTGCTGTTCAAAACTGTAATTTAATCTTGCCAGGTTAGACTGGATAGGCTGGAAAGAGTTTTTAAGGTCTATCATGGATGACTCTAAAGTAGCCAATGAAGATTCAACAGAAAATATGCGTCTGTTATAGCTTTCAAGAGTTTTATCCACTAAACAGCATACACCTCCTGCTTGATTGCATCCAGCTTATCTGAAGAGATAGTGACATTATGTTGTATGAATGTCTGTTCCTCTTTCATTTTAACCACTGCCTCATCTACCTGGGAAGAGATCTTAGCCAATATAAGGTCATCAAGCAACCCTATCACTGAAGATTTAAGATTGTCAGGTTGTAGTGAATCTGCTAGCATTTTATGTTTGATTTTCATGCTATTTATGTGGTTAGTGAGCATGAGTAGCTGCTCTGAAACAGATTCTGATCCAGAGAATTGGATTGAGCTATCAGACCTTAGTTCACGAGGTGGCTTGAGTTGACTTTTCATTTCTTATCTGAAGTAAACAACAAAACAGGACCAGAAATAAGCAGTGGTATAAGACAGTTTGGGTATAAGGCAGGATGTAGTCCACAATGAAGCAACAAATTTCAAATACGAAAGCAGGGGATTGTGAAATTTGAAGAATAGAAAGCAATCAGCAAAAAACATCAAGCATCAACAGTAGCAGTGGCATAAACCCAAGGGTTGGTTACTGTAGTCAAATTACAAGTTAAAATTGGTATAGGTCTCTCCTGATGAGTCCCCTCTTACACCCCAGGGGTGGGGGCTGCTATGTGTGCCTGCCTTTACCCACTGGTAGGCAGGAAGAACCAGTACTTCAGGAGGCTTAAAGTGTTGCTGGTTATGCCAGAAAACCTCAAATTCTGATCTGATCTGATACCCACGTCTTTTCAATTTTCAAATTTTTCGCCAAAAAAAGACAAAAAAAGACATAACTTTTGATAGAAAAGTCTCTTTTCAAGGTAGGGTGACAGTATTTGGCCATCAAGAGTGGTACTTAAATAGTAGGGGGGGGTATTTGTGGCCAGTATAATTTGAAAAATATATGCTTGTGTAGTCTCATTTAAAATCACCTCTTAAAATTTTAAAAGGTACCTTTTTTGTAACCCAGTTCAATGTTACCAATACTTTAAAACAAAATGTACCACAGATTACACGTAAAAAGAACCAAAGACAAAAAAAATATACCATATCCCAATTTTTTTCCGATTGTTATGCTCCACCTCACATGCAGATTGTCGGTGACGAACAGCACTATCTATGAAAATTTTGCATGAGACACTTTCATTCACTGTCTTTCTCCATTCC
Source organism: Artemia sp. Qi Xiang Cuo (assembly GCF_049724085.1). Taxonomy (NCBI): domain Eukaryota; kingdom Metazoa; phylum Arthropoda; class Branchiopoda; order Anostraca; family Artemiidae; genus Artemia; species Artemia sp. Qi Xiang Cuo. The sequence continues at coordinate 62,058,308 of NC_142805.1, forward strand.
CTTGTTTTTCTTTCTCTTCTAATACAGTAAATTACTCTTGACAGTACTTGAAGAAATTGTTCAGAGTAACATATATTTCTATAGTAGCATTCTACTGCAGGCCAACAAAAGTCGTTGTTTTTCCGCCATTTACGACCGTTTATAGTACCACCCTGAAATTGGTCCCAGATGACGATTTTAATATGAATCAGGGTCTAAAATTGAATTTCAACTTTGTAGTCTTACAGAATATTGCTCGAAAGCAGTTGCTGGAACCGAATTTTTCATTTAACAGTATGCATGCAAATCTCCCTTTTCTCTTTTATGAAGATCTCGATGCAGGAGAGGATTGTTCCTGTAGCCCTCCCCTAACATACGCCAGCGGCTACAAACAATACAGGAAAAAAAATCTTTTTAAATTGAGACTGATTAAAAAAGTGACTTTGGGGGTTATGGTCTGGTTTAACACGTACTGGAAATCTTAACGCTGAAATAATGTTCTGTTTTGTCCAGAATGCCTTTAAAAGATCCTTCACTCACCTTTTACGGTCTAGGATAAGCATTTTCTTCATGAATTAACCTCAAATGGGAGGTCAAACGCAGCGTAAAACGGCAGCGTTTTCCATTCTTTGGCAATGTTTTCCACATTATTCTATTTTGCCAAATTTAGAAACTCGACAAATACTGTGAAAATGCTTAAGTTTGAGTGGTCATGAGACATGGATATCTTTGGGTCCAATCTGTCTAAGTTTTTAGCTGACAAGTATTTTTAACTGAAAAACCTTTTCCTAATTTCGTCGCTCGGTTCTATCATGTATTTCGTTGTTAATAAATACAGCCTCTACACAACTGCCACTGTATATTTCTTTCATATCTCGAAAGGGCTGTGGGTCCCTGAGCTGTATCAAAGGTGTTTCTGTCGTCTCCACGTAGCTCGGTTTCATAAAATGTTTGATAATTGCTTTATACAGCTCATTAACTCGACTGCATAATATGTGAATTTGGGTATCCTGTGACTAAAACAACCGATTAAGGTCAGTAACAAATGGTAGGGGACAGTAATTTTTCAAGTATAGCTGTGGCTTTGGCTGGCTTGTTTGCTTCTTTAAAGCTTTCCCTCTGAAAGAAAAGTATCAAACTATCCCATTGTCGGAGATAACGCATAATCACTGGAAGTCGGGAAAGCCACCTAGATGTGAGACGGTGCAGTATTCTGTATTCATCAAGCTCCATGAACTTCTGCATTTCGACTAACTCACCAGCCCTTTTGGGGCTTCTTCCCATGTAATTGTAGAGATCTTGACAGAATTCTTCTACGTCTGTAAATAGCTTATGACTTGCTGCCCTGGCACACGAAAGAATGGTGTGTTATGTACACCCAAGAACAAATAGGTTTGGTAAATCCAGAGAAAGCTTTGCTTGCACACCACCTTGTACCCCCATCATCACAGATGCATTATGTGAAGAAAAACCCATCATATTCTGCTTTGGCTCTTCCAATCTCTTTAAACAGAAGTTTTGCTAACACTGTATATAGATCTTTCGCTGCGCACTGCTGTACTTTTACCAATTGCAAGAATGAGTCCTTCACAACTTTCTTCCATCTACCATTCTTAGCTTCCTTCACTTCATCCACATGACGAACAACAACAACTGGGCTTTTCGAATTACTCACATCAGTACTTTCGTCAATGATTACTGAAAAACAGGTCTTTCTCATCAGGTTGCACAAGTCCATATAAGCTACTTCTCCGATTATTTTATTAATCGCTTGTGTAGTTTTCGCACGACCACCCTGAACACCCTTTGCTATATCCGAGTCCAGAAGTGATCTCTTTCAGGTTTCTGGAAGCTCTTTCATAATATTGATTGCCAAGTTATGCCTCGCCCAGAAATCCACTTAAAATCCGTTCGGCCTGCTAGATTTTTTTTTACTTTTTAGAAGCCTCTCATTCGTTTCTATACTTTTTATTGAGAACTATACCATGGAAGCAGTACTAAGTGTTGCATATACCGTTTTGTAAATGAGTAGGATTGCTCAGGTGGCGCCTAATATGAAAACTACTACCTGATAGGTCGGTATTACACAGAATACACCGAGGCTGCCCTGTGTGCCCTTTGCCGATGTAATGTTTACCCTCAAGGTCAGTATTCCAATTTGGTGTAAGTTTTCTTTTGTCATTCTGCTTCCTTGTGGTAGCTTTCTTAGCTCCAGCAGCCGTTCCAATATGTGATTCTGCTTCATCAGTAATTGAAGGCGTTTCGTCATCTTCTAAACTGTTGCCACTGCTAGCAACAAAAGATGAGCTATCTGACTGAATTTCCTCTTCCTTTGCTAAAGCAGTGCTCACAGACCGGCTCAACTCTGAATCTGCAATAACACCCCCAACAGCCAGATTGCTTCTTAAATTATTGTCTCGATCTAAAATTTCCACGTCAGAATACTGTTCTCTAATATTGGTCAAAATAATTGAGGATATATGAGATTCTGCTTCACTGGTTTTAGTACTGCCTAGGGCCATGCTTTTTCTTTTTCTCACTATTTCTGGAATTGTGCTCACTAAACAGACATTAACATTCTGGGAGCTCGTTGTTGGTCGTTGGCTACAAGAAATCTCACTTATAGGGTCTGGAGGACTGGGAGACTGATTCTTGTCAATGCATAAAAGTTTACTCTGAGGTGTCTGTCTTCCAATAGACTTGAAAAACTGTCTATAGATGGCTGTTCTTTACTCATTTGAAAACAAAATCCAATTATGTTTTACAGTTCATCTTGTCTTGTACCTTAAATCCTATTCTTTTCTTCATCAAATTATCGATCAACACATCTATGCTCCTCAAGGTTTAAAATTAACCTTAACAGTTTTTGCCTTGTCCCATATTTTTTCCTGCAATACTTTCAGTTATTATACACTTAGTAAAACATAACAAAAACTAAAGATATGCTGCACTCATGGGCGCCCATAAGGAGGGTCAGGGGAGAGGCTTCAGCTCCCCCCCTGGCTGAATGACGCTGGCTTATATTTGTATTAATTTGAAAAACTTTCCACAAAAAAAGCTTTTCAAAGAAAAGTAAAGAGCTCCAATAAGCCAAAATTGTGGGGGATAAAATAAGGAGCTCCAAAATAAGGAGGGGCAGGGGAGGGGCTTCAGCTCCCCCCCCTGGCTGAATGACACTTGCTTATATTTGTATTAATTTAAAAACTTTCCACAAAAAAAGCTTTTCAAAGAAAAGTAAAAGGCTCCATTAAGCCAAAATTGTGCAGAAATAAAGTCAAATAATCTTCCAAGCATAAAACTACCACAAATCACTATCAACCAATAAATGAAACTCAAAACGAACAGAAATTAGAACAAATGGCCGAGTCAAACTCAAAACGAGCAAAAATTAATATTACTAGGGCTGATAACCCCCATGCCTTCTCAAGACCAGAGCCATAGTTTAGACTTTACAGAAAAAACAAACACAAAAACAAATGACCGTGGATTGACAGTTTAATATACCTACACTGATATTTATTCCTTAAAGTCTTAATTTTTGTTTATTTATTTAAGTAAAAAAAAGTGAAAACATTTAAACATATTTTGTTTTCAGTAAAGCGCAAAATATGTTCTGGTCTTGAGAAGACATGTGGGATATCAGCCCTACTAATGTGAATTTTTGCTTGTTTCGAGTTTAAACAGTTTCATTTATTTATTGATAGTGATTTGTGGTAGTTTTACGCTTGGACGATTACTTAACTTCATTTCTGCCTATTTTTGGCTTAATGGAACTCTTTGCTTTTCTTTGAAAAACTTGCTTTGTGGAAAACGTTTTTTAAAATAAATTTCTGGTTGTTTTTTATTGACATAGTCATTTTCATGAATTTTTTTTCTTTTCGTTTTTTTTTTATAAGAATCCATAGTTTGGCTTGCTATTTGTATGTTGGGAGAAACTTTTTCAATAATTTTTAATCCTGACACAAATAGTATTTTTTAATTTAATTTTATACCTCCTCAAGTTGACCTGAAATAATAAAACTTAATATCATTCCCAAAAGATTCTATCTATGCTCTTTGAGAACCTTGATAAATTTACACTCTATTTATTTAAATTCTAAGAGCAAAAGTAGTAACAGTAGTAGCCCTGAAAGTTTCAAATTTATACCCCAGTCGTTCTCGATATATTTCCGAAGTTTCTTATTGGCACCCGCAAATACAATACTTTTTATTTAGTTTTAAAGTAGCACTTAGTTATATAGCATAATGGACCAATTGCATGATTGTGGGGGGTTGACATGCCCAATATCCCTAAAGACATAGTTGCTGGACCGTTCTACTATGCTGAGCAAAATAGTTGTGTAAACAATTGGACTGAATATGTTTGGGAAATAAATTGGCTTGAGAGACGGACTGATTGCCGTCCGATCTCTTTTTACACTTAGAAAGGACACCAGAACTTTTGATTCTGAATCGAATTAGCTTATTTAAATGTTTAAATGATATTTCTAGCTACTATAGAATGGTGCTGCCTATGATATTGTTCATATGACTTTTTGAAAACCTGTATGCATACAGTTTTTTCGTTTAATTGGAACTCCCCATAAACACTTCCCAAAAGTTTCACCTTAATACTCTTAGAGTCATTAGTTATAGTAACTGCAGTGGTGGTATTAAAAGTATACACATAGTGCCTTCTGGGTAGTTCAAAATTCCCCAGAGCTTACTCTTAAAGGTCTAGATTAAAAATATAAGTTGTTCTTGAAATATTGATTTGTCACCTTTCTGAAAGTCCACATTCTCATAGTTGTTTTGATTTAGCTCAACGTCCGCCTAAGTATTTCTTACATTAGATTACCGAAGACATTGTTATATTCTATTTGGACCATTGGTTACAAAATGGCTATCTCACTATTTCAATCGACTGTGTTTGGGGATAAGAGGAGTTCAGGGGGGGGGCTATTTTCTCTCCATCACGCTTGACTCTTAAAATGGAAGTAGAACGATACATTTCCAATCAAATGAACCTCCTAAAGTTCACACGACCATCCATTCATAAAAACCTACATTACCCCCGGGCATAACTTATAACCCTTACCCTCATACTCTGGGGGGTTGTGTCAACCCCAACGGCCGTATTATGAGATCTTTGCACTATTTTTGAACACAGGGCTATCTCAAAATTTCTATCGGATGCATTTGGAGAAAATATGACGTGGGTGGAGGGGTATAGCTGCCCTTCCATTAATTTGACTCTTAAAAATGGCACTTAAACTTCCAATTTCCAATCCAATGAGCCCCCTCCGGAGTTTATACGACCACCGTTTCCATAAGAACCTTACATGCCCTCGGGGCATAGCTTATAACCCTTGTCCTGAGGACTTTGGGAGGGGAGGAAGGGTCTCATCCTCAAAGACATAATATCTGGACTTTTAAACTACGTCAAACAAAATAACTATGCCGAAAATTTGATTGGAAGTGTTCGGGGAAGTGATTGATGTTGGGGGGGGGGGGCTAAATTGCCCTCCATGAGCTCTTTTTGAAGTTTCTATGACATTACTTTCTACAAGAAGTGCCCTGGTTTAAAAGAATAAAAATAAATAATATATTGTGCCCACATCACTCTTTACTTAGGCAGCGCTATCGCACTGCCTATGATGTTTTGTCTTGAGATTTAAATTATACAGCATTGGTATTCCCGATTAAACCAGGTAAGCCCTCCCCCCCTTAAAATTCAGCCTATAGGCACCCATGGCTGCACTAGCCGATTTTACACGCATTTGTTAATAAAATAAACCAGATTAACGAAGACTTGTTTGGGTATAATTAAACGCTGACTTCTGCCAAATGTTCATATATAAAGTCATTAATTAGTGGGGAACAACTGTCAACCCAGTAGCTCAAACGATGAAGTTGTACGCACATACAAGTCAGACCAAAACCGTTTTAAGAGGTCATTTTCATTCAAAGTATTAGAAGTCTTTTTTTTAGGAGGAACTTTGGATCATGATAGTCATAAGGGCACCATCATATGTAAAATCCTACAGGGAACCAATGGAACTTTAGACCTGTATAACATGACGAAGGCAGCAATCTAGCTTTCAAACCCAATAATTTGAGCTCTTTTATCGACTTTTCAACTACAGTAAACAGTAAATCATGAGATTTTGTATAGATTATGGGTTATCACTGATCAAAAAGCTAGTATCTAGTATTCATCACATAGAAAGATGACAAATTTAGCATAGCGAGGGGCTTTTCAAGAACTTGGGTGATTGTACTATTTAATTTTTTCTGCCTTGACCTTGGACAATCACAATTCAAGAAATTGTACTTAATAGTTATCTCAGCACAGACCCTAGTTCCAAAAATAATGTCCCAGAAATGAATGCTTAGAGTTGCACCTTCTTCCAGCACTCGTGTGTGAACAGAATTTACTCTAACATACCTATGTGAGTTTGTTTTCTACCTTGTTCATTTATTTATGCTCAGGGTCAATAGCTTGGATAATATTTATTTATGCATTTATTTATGCTCAGGGTCAATTGCCACATTTCTCCTTCCTTTTGAATTTCCGTATTTTTCGCGCATTCAGCTTAGTGTATACCATAAAGCTAGTATGTTATGTCACAGATACATGCTACGTTGCGTGCCAAGAATCGGTAGGCGACAGTAACTAATATTAATACTACTGCTAACAAATCACCGCGAAACCAAGCCTTCAGAGGCCAAAATAACTACATACGCTCCTTCTCCATCCCTCTCTACTTAAAGCCTCCATCTTTACACCCTCCCAGAAAATTCTTATTCCCTTTAAATATTTCTTTATGACATCCTCCTATCCCAACCGCGTACGACCTTCTTTCCGTTTAGCCGAGGACGGTTGCCGAAAAAGACAAACTTCGGCAGCCTGTCATCCTTCATCCGCAGAACATGCCCGAGCCATCTCAACCTTTCACTCATTATAGTCCTAGAAAGCGGGATTGAACCGCTCTTTTCATACAGCCTACTGTTTGAAATATGGTTAGTCAACCGGCCACCCAGAACAATCCGAAGCCAGATTCTCTGAAAAATATCTAGCAAATCTTCATCCGCTTTTAGGAACGTCCATGCTTCAGAACCTTATTTGTCCACTGCCATCACTGTAGTTTCCAATATTCTAATCTTGGTTTGCTGATTTATCTTCCTATTCTTCCAAACTTTTTTCATTTGTTAAAAAACACCCTGAGCTTTGGCTATTCTACTTTTAATATCTTCACTGCTCCTACAGTCTTTACTATTAATGCTACCAAGGTAAGTGAAGCTGTCCACCTGATCAATCCTTTCGTTATCCAATGTCACGTTTTAATCTTAAATTATTCCTAGCCTTAGCGACTTAGTCTTCTTAACATTAATTTTTAAACCTATTCTAGCACTCTGAACTCACAAAACCTCTAAAAGTTCATTCATTTTGCTCACACTTTCACCTAGGATGCTTAAATCATCAGCATAATCAAAGTCAAGGAAAGTTTTTCCTCCCCCTTTGATTCCGTGTTGTCCAATTGCCTTTCCTGTGCTCCTTAAGACAAAATCCATCAAAATGATCCATATGAAGGGAGATAAAACACAACCCTGATTTAATACGAAATTAATACAACTCCTGATTTAATACGAATCCAGTTGCTAACCTCAGTTCCTACCTTAACCGCAGCAGTATTATTCTCGTCACAGGCGCCCATAAGCTAAATTCTAGGCGGCGGGGGCTTACCTGGTTTAATTGGCAATTCCAATGTTGTATAATAAAAATCTCAAAAAAAGAATAAAGACATAAGGCAGCATCATTCAGCCAGGTGGGCTGGCCCCCCTCCTTATGGGTGCCCATGATTCTCATGCATAACACTAATCAATTTAATGTATACAATCCCTTTTTATTAATAAAAAGAGCACTAGCCCTTTCAATCTCCAATCGAATTAGCCCTTTTCGAAGTTTCTACGACAATAAATGGCCGTCTCAAAATTTCTATCAGATACATTACGGGAAAATACGAGGTTTGGTTGTGTAAGAGTTATCCACCCTCTGATCACTCTGAACCTTAAAAGGGCACTATAACTTCTGATTACAAATCCAACGAACCCCCTCCAAAGTTTATGCGATCACCCTTTCTATATATTTACCTTATACGCCAAAAGGGCATAATTTACCTAGTCCTGAGGGCTATGGGGCGGGGGGTCGTTATCCTCAAAGACATAATTTCCGGTCTTTTCAATTACGTTGAACAAAAAGCTATCTAAAAATTTTTATTGGATGTGTTTGGGTAAATGGTGGGCATGGGAGGGAGGTTAGTTGCCCTCCAACCACTTTCTAATATTAAAAAGGGCACTGGCCCTTTCCATTTCCAATCGAGTGAACTATTTTTGAAGTTTCTACGACAACAAATATCCATCTCAAAAGTAAAATTAGATGCGTTTCGGGAAAATACGAGGTGTGTGTGTGGCGGGGGTTATCCACCCTCTGATCACTCTGAATCTTAAGAAGAGCACTTGAACTTCTGATTACCAACCCAATGAGGCCCCTATAAAGGTTATACGACCAACCTTTCTAAATATACCTTATATGCCCCTGGACCCAACATACAACCCATGCCAAGACCATATGGTGAGCAACGTTACTAAGAAAGCGTCTCCAAAAGAAATAAAGAAAAATATCAACAAGCCACAAAGAAAGAAAAATGCCACGACAACCACTCCAAAACTCGAGACAAGGACAGAGGAAATACAGCCCTCACTAACGGATATCACAACCAATGCAAGACCAGAGTTAATCAAACTCAATGAACTGTCCCGAGAAAAATTAATTACCATAACGCATTTGAAACCAACGATGTTTACAAAATGGTCATGGTCCACAGGACCAATATTTACAGAGACCCACTCCTTCGGCAAAATGTATATAAATTTAAGAGCAAGACTCCCAGTATTGCATACCGAGACTCAAACTATATTAGTTCAAGGACACCATTCGGATAGCATAAGGAAATTTTCTGAAAATAAAAAGAAAGAAAAATACGTACCCGAGAAATGCTGGACAATTGACGGCAAATATACATGTGCCAGATTGGCCATGGCCGACGAACCAGCCAAAAACCACGTCGAATCATTACCATAGCTAAATGAGAAAAACGCCCTAAGAGTATCGATTCACCAATCCTTCTTAATACTGTATAGACAGAGACTACAAGCACTATTTGAATTGTTCAATACCGAAATACAAAAGTTAAAGCAAAGTACCACAAGAATCTTCGAAATATTCTTCCGAAAAAGCAAATACCGCAGATCAGCTAGTCTAATACCAATCGTAGGGGAATTAGCTTCACGCTTATTTGGGATATCGACCGAAGAAGACCTGGAGGTCCTAAAGGAAAACGTGAGAAAACTAAACAACGCCATGAACGTGACCTTACATGTCCACAAAATACAAGCCAGTATAGCCAATTATCAAAGAGACAAAATTGAGGCAATTTCGAAGAAAATATCAAAGACAGTAAACATAATGAATGATTTGAAGAATGAAGTAGATCGTGTGATTTCCGATTCAAGCCTCACCATGGTATCACTAGACATAGTGACAATTTCATTACTTAACTTGGCAACTGATATTAGCAAATTTGAATTTGCATTGTTTGCCCTTAGTGGAGGAACCTTGTCATGTGACCTGGTGGACCCTTCGAACTTAAAAATTGTCTTAGACGAGATAAAAACACATCTAATGTTCCGTCTACATTTACCAACAGAACCAGAAGTAGCAAATCTGTTCCACTGTTAGACCAAACTAAAGGTTCACATCACGGATATAAACGAACAAGTATTTGCAGTAGTAACAATCCCATTAATAAATCAACAATCAATATATGACTTGTATATAATTTCTACGTTTCCAGCCAATATAGGTAGAACTAATTCGCTCATGACTATCACTCCCGAAGTGAAATACTTGCTTGTCGATCAAGATAGGAGGAAATATGCCTTAGCAAATCCACAGGACCTTAAGGAATGCGTGGCTTTCAAAAACCTAGTATGTCAACTAACCCTGCCTATTTCTAACGTAAAACCTGGATCTTGTATGTTAGACATATTTTTAAAAGAGACTCAACAAGAAGAAATTCCCAATTCATGCGAAGCGCTAGTAGGTAGTACAAAACGAGAAATATTTATTCATCTTAGAAATAATCTATGGCTATTTTCGGTCCCAGAAGAAACAGTTGGGACTATCTCTTGTTATAATAACACAGAAAGATTCGATCCAAGCTACAGAACTGAACTACTATTACAAGACGTGGGAACAATAACCATAAAGTAAGGACGTCAATTAGTAACCAAAGAAGTCACAGTAAAAACGCCGCCGATTACCACAAGAACGAATGTATCAAGCCCCAAAGTGGTAAATTTCAAACCCGTCAATTTATCGAACACAACTCCGAATATTAAAAACGAAGAGGTAAAAACCACAATATGGTCAAAAATAGAGAATGGCAAGGGAACCTTACCAATAACAAAAATAAGAGAAGCCTTGGACTCTCAGATTCCCCTATTTACCAATGAATACCAAAGATTGACGTATGTAGAAAGTAGATACGGACTATTCTCAGAAAATTTTTGGTGGAATATCCTCCTGACGGTAAGATTCGTATTAATGATCTCTCTGACTATAAGAATGCTATTGACCCTGAAATACAGAAAAATTATTAGAATACATAGAAAAAGGGCAAAGACAGATCACATCGAATCAAGTGAAATGCAAAACCTTAACCCGGAACTCCCTGATAACCCTTAAGCCAAAAAAAGTAAGGGAGGAGATGATCGAGCGAATGCGAGTAGAGGTCCTCATTCATGCCATGTCCAGTCCCAAATTTCTTCTTTTTGCTTGCTTAAACACATGCGGCTACAAAGATGTATTTCTTAAGCGGCATGGACGCGTGTAAACAGTAAAGACTTGAAACTTTATAGTAAATCGAGACCTCTCATACAACCATATAGCCTACCTCGTATGTAGTTTTATAATAGAAAAGTAAATGCTAAAGCAGATGAGTGTTGAATAACATTTAAGAATGTATTGAATATTGAACATGTGCCAAATGCACATATACATAAGTATATATATAATTACTAAATCATGAAAATCTCATATTGTGTTATTTTTCGTAGACGCAATCATTTTCCTTATGATTACCTAGCTTATCTCATAGTAATCTAGTGTTGCTGCGATATGCATGTAAAAGCAAAAAATTGCTCTTATTCGTTTTGTCTTTGAGTTCAACCGTACCCATATTAAATTGATATTATTAGTACGACTAATTAAGACGATTGTTTAAAACAATAGTCCCCGTATAATATTGTATAAATTGTGTACTATTGCTGTATGTGTTTTAACTTATGTAATTATAAAGAGCATATGATTCTGCCTAGATATTTATATTCCAGGAAGCAGAGTAATCAATGCAAATTAATTATTGGTGTACCAGCATGCATTATGGATACAACCCAGTAGCATCTACTCTCATCATTCATCAACCACCAATAAGTACTCACCAAGGAAACCCCTGAAGACAATACCCCGATGACAATCCAAGTCACACAAGCCTAGTACAAGGTAATACTACCCCAACCATTATCGGCAAACCAAGAATACCCTAGAGGCAATCCCTCAAAGATTATATATCTTAAGCCCCAAATCAGAGACAATATGTTGAACAAAGATCCCAAGTTTAAGTTTTGACCCTATCCAATCATTATTAGATGTCGCAAAACCAAACCATCTTCCAGTGAAGAAGAACCAAACATAATCAACTTTGCGGGAAATATAAACTGTACGTGCAAACTTTCCCAAAATAAAGTGTCAGAGAAGAGACCAAGCCAAGTTATCTTAGCCATAATCCCCATGACTAAGCCCTCAATGATGGTGTGTCATTTAAGCAAGAATCAAAGACAATGCGTCGAACATAGAATTTGAGATCAAGTCTTGATCAAACCACAATTACCCTAACATATCGTAACACAGCCTTTTATTCAAACAAAAGAATGACTAAACGTGGACAGTCTACGGAAAACATAGACTGTACGAGTATAAAATTTTCCCGAGGATAGAAGTGCCCAAGAAGAGTTACCCAGTCCAGCGATCAAGATACCTACTTCATGTAATTAATTCCCCAAGGCTTATGTACCCAGGAAACATTTCAACGAATCTATAACATCAACCCCTCGTATATGACGTGACAAACCACACACGGACAATTTTGTGTAAGTAGTCATACTTATGGACAACATAAACGCTTATCCCAAGGAGCGAGCGGCAAAAAGTGAAACACCATGAAAACAAACCATAAACAATTAGCCAACCCAGTAATTAATTGAACGGAAGCGCATAGCAAAGTGACAACGTATGTGAGTATTATAGACACGTAGAATGATGAAGTAAGTGTGAATCTTATGTATCTACTTTGTAACTTTAGTGAATATTGAGAAACGTTTCATAAACATATGAAAACAAGTGTAAACTACATTATCCCAGTGTTGCAATCAGACATTAAGCTTAAACCTATCAATGTGTCAAACCTCTTAATTGCAAATTATTTAATTTATATTAGTGTTCTTGAAGTCAGTTACTTATCGTATCATTATAGCGTCAGGTGCAAGTGTAGTCTAGTATTAGAAGGAAACGTGTGCCATTTTAAGTAATAAAATAATTGCAAAAGTAAAACTTAATTAGTTAGAACCATGTAGAATTATTAGCATATCAGGTGAAGAAATTTAAATATTGGGTGGAGGAAATAATAATTATTACGTAATCATATAACCAAATGTGTTAGTCAATAGAAACTCTTTGGCCCTTTCGTCAAATAGAGTGTATAGGTGATGGACTTTAAAGTAATGTCTTAATATATGTAGTCTCATAAAGCAATCGGGAATATGAAGAAAAAAGTATATATCTTACCAAAGCTGAGTTAATTCAAGTAACAAGTACCAAGTTAAAATTAAGAAAAAGGGGAAGCGAGATCAAAATTTGAAAAAGTAGGGTAACACAACGATGAGGACATCGTTAAGAATGGGAAGGAAGATATGTAATGGAATCAATTTTCAAGACCCCGAAATTTTCCAAGTAAAATAAAATCGCCCAAAATACGAACCCAAAAATTCAAATAACCTACAGATCAAGTAACACTTAATTGTCAAATTTAAACAGTAGTGAAACATTGTATCACAATTGTAACTCTATGAAAAAATCGTTTCCACGAAAAAAGGTAACAGCAATAAATATTAAGCGTGACCAATTGCACATGACAGGCAAGCAACCATGTAATTTAAATCTTGAGTTTGAATTTCCAAACGATCAAGAGATGGTAGAAATTATTATACAAGAAACGGTCACTTGAGATACGAAATAAAACTATGTATTCCGCTCTAATTACAAGGTAAAACTTTATAAAATAGTTTCTTGAGAAACAAAAGTAGAACTATGTGTCCCGCGGTAATTACAAGGTAAGACGTTAAAAAATAGTTTCTTGAAATACAAAGTAGAACTATGTATCCCGCTCTAATTACAAGGCAAAATTTTATTCCGCTAAGAAGAATTCCAAAGTGAAGTTTTAAAAGTCATAAATCGTATCAAAAGTTAGTTAAAATCGACTAGCTGATTGGTACATGCCTGTCCACTAGTAATAGAAGACATAAAATCTGAACCAATAGAATCAGTGTAATGTGCTTTTTAGTAACGCCTGAACGTAACCTTCGGCTAAATCTCAGGGTATAGTACCTTCAAACTTAGCAAGTTGGAGTTAGTCTTTTTGGAGTCGACTGTGAGTCTATTATGAGTCTATGATCAGTTTTACGTGAGCTTAGAAACAATTTAACGTGAGCCTATTCGCAATTTGAATTAACCTTCGAAAACAATCATTATCAGTGAATTATCCATTACCTCTATTGCCCCGGTCAACAACTTTATCTTAGTGTCTTTGACTGCGATGTGCTTTTGATATTCCCGTCAATGTTTGTACCGATCATGTGAGTAAAAATAAATGTAATACTTTCTTTTTTCATTCTCTTTATGTTAGTATTTCTCAAGCTAGTTAGTCCTTGTGGCTCCAATCGCTCTCAAGGGAACCTGAATCCTTCAATCTGATTTCGACTCAGTATGGCCACTAAAATATGCTCCCCATTTGAACCGCTAATTGAAGCCCACCACACACGAAATTCCCCCTCCACTCTGGTATGCTACTCGCGAACCGCCAAATAAGAGTTTAGTTGAAAATCCCCAGAGAAACTCGAGGATTGAAAATTCCCACATAAGGAATCAAATAAAGAAAATAAGAACAAAACTTGTTAATTGAAACCCCCCCCCCCCATTAGACGGCTGGTGCTTACTGCCAATGCCGTCGGCTTGAAAAATTTTCATTTCCCGTCGGCCAATTAACTATCGACCGTCGGCTTGAAAAATTTGTATTTCCCGTCGGCAAATTTTGGGGATTTCTATATACCATTCTCGCATTATATTGGCTTTAGCGAGTATTTGGGTTTTCAAATCGGTAATTAATTTGTCTATTGGGGGGAGGATTGTACAAATTTGGTTGGTACGCGTTGTAAGGTACTGATTGCCGCAATCTTCCCTCGCTATAGCCTAGTGCACCACTGGCACTAAAATTTGTTTCTTCCGAACATATGGTTGCCATAATTTTGCGTATTACCGACAGCAATTTTTGGTGTGCGATTGGGGACATAACTGCACTCCCTCGCGATGTGCATAGGTCGATTACAAATATAGCATCTTATTATGATAGGGTTATTTTCATAACTAAATTGTTTGACAGGCTGAAAACGTACTGTTTTCTGCCTAGCGGGTTTTTGCGTCTTATTATTGTGTGGGACTTGGGACTTATCACTTGGAATGTTATTGGGAGACGCCTGATCGTCTTTGAAGGTCAGGCTTGCGTCTGATTCGCTTAGGCTGTTTATTTTCGTTTTACTGTGATTTGCCACCATCGTATCGACTTCGATTAATCGCCCTACCTTCTGAACTGCAAGATCTAATGTCTGAATATTTTTGGATATTATCATTCTATATAGTTTTGGGGGTAGCCCTTGCAAAAAAGTATGTAGTATGACTTTTTCATACAGTTCTCCTGAACCTTTTCCGTATTTTGCTTCTGCTGAAATCCGTATATTATCAAGATATTCTCTTACGTTTTGTGAATGGTCAAAGCATACCATTCCGTATTTTAATTTATTTGTGGAACGAGTTTTGATAAATCTATCTTTAAATGCTGCTAACAATTTGTCCACCGTATTTATTGGCAAGCTGGCGTCATCACCTATTGTATGATCCATTTGCTTTAGAAAGGTTAAGACCTGGCCTTTTAATCTTAATAGAAGCATGCCGACTAACGTTTCTGTTTTTGTTAATTCTACAAGCTGGACCAATTGGATATTAAATTCGTCGATATTTGCTTGTCCATCGTACTGCGGAATAGACTTTGCTATTTCTACATTTTTCGCGACCAACTTTTGCGCCATTAGTAGTTCGCTTAATTCTTCTGACATTTTTTTTTTACTTAGCCTATTTTAATGGAGGCTATTATCTCTTATGAGATATTTTAAAGGGTTTTCCTGTAATAGCTTAGCGATTATTGGCCTATTTACTTTTTCTTATATGTCTGTATTTCTCCAATGATTAAATTTGAATTACAAGGTTTATAGCCTAACTAGTTCGCATGTTTTCCTCCAATTTCCGACCGTGCCATTTGTAGCGATAAAAAATAGACTGATGGTTAATTCTGGTAATAAAGATTGACCGCGTCAATGTAATATTATGCTTTAAAGCTGTGAACTTACACATTATAAGTTCTTCGATAGCGCCACTTATAGCGCTAAAGATTGTTCCATCGAGGCCTGCGCCACAGTAATGGGGAGGTATGTTGATGGGGGACCGCGCCACCCGCTGAAAGCGAGAAAATAAAATATGTAGCTATATAAATGTAACCTCTTTTCCTTGAGTTATCTGGAAATCAATTACCTCTAATGTTATGTAGAAATCAGATTCCTGGGAGCGCTACCGTTGGAGGCATACGAACCAATTACCTGCCGTTCCTTAAGGTCCATTACCTGCCGTTCCACGCATTCCTTAAGGTCCTGTGGATTTGCTAAGGCATATTTCCTCCTATCTTGATCGACAAGCAAGTATTTCACTTCGGGAGTGATAGTCATGAGCGAATTAGTTCTACCTGTATTGGCTGGAAACGTAGAAATTTTATACAAGTCATATATTGATTGTTGATTTATTAATGGGATCGTTACTACTGCAAATACTAGTTCGTTTATTTCCTTGATGTAAACCTTTAGTTTGGTGTAATGGTGGAACAGGTTTGCTACTTCTGGTTCTGTTGGTAAATGCAGACCGAACATTAGATGTGTTTTTATCTCGTCTAAGACACTTTTTAGGTTCGAAGGGTCCACCAGGTCATATGACAAGGTTCCTCCACTAAGGGCAAACAATGCAAATTCAAATTTGCTAATATCAGTTGCCAAGTTAAGTAATGAAATTGTCACCATGTCTAGTGATACCATGGTGAGGCTTGAATCGGAAATCACAAGATCTACTTCATTCTTCAAATCATTCATTATGTTTACTGTCTTTGATATTTTCTTCGAAATTGCCTCAATTTTGTCTCTTTGATAATTGGCTATACTGGCTTGTATTTTTTGGACATGTAAGGTCATGTTCATGGCGTTGTTTAGTTTTCTCACGTTTTCCTTTAGGACCTCCAGGTCTTCTTCGGTCGATAGCCCGAATAAGCGTGAAGCTAATTCCCCTACGATTGGTATTAGACTAGCTGATCTGCGGTATTTGCTTTTTCGGAAGAATATTTCGAAGATTCTTGTGGTACTTTGCTTTAACTTTTGTATTTCGGTATTGAACAATTCAAATAGTGCTTGTAGTCTCTGTCTATACAGTATTAAGAAGGATTGGTGAATCGATACTCTTAGGGCGTTTTTCTCATTTAGCTATGGTAATGATTCGACGTGGTTTTTGGCTGGTTCGTCGGCCATGGCCAATCTGGCACATGTATATTTGCCGTCAATTGTCCAGCGTTTCTCGGGTACATGTTTTTCTTTCTTTTTATTTTCAGAAAATTTCCTTTTGTTATCCGAATGTTGTCCTTGAACTAATATAGTTTGAGTCTCGGTATGCAATACTGGGAGTCCTGCCCTTAAATTTATATACATTTTGCCGAAGGAGTGGGTTTTTGTAAATGTTGGTCCTGTGGACCATGACCATTTTGTAAACGTCGTTGGTTTCAAATGCGGTATGGTAATTAATTTTTCTTGGGACAGTTCATTGAGTTTGATTAACTCTGGACTTGCATTGGTTGTGATATCCGTTAGTGAGGGCTCCTCTGTCCTTGTCTCGAGTTTTGGCGTGGTTGTCGTGGCATTTTTCTTTCTTTGTGGCTTGTCGATATTTGTCTTTATTTCTTTTGGAGACGCTTTCTTAGTAACGTTGCTCACCATATGGTCTTGCTATAGTTGCTTGAGGTATGTCAATATGCTTGGTAATTCATTTAGCATGGCGTAATATCCATTATAGAGTTTATTTTTCTTGGAAGTTGTCAAGAAGGAACCTGTGGTATATTTTGTCGTAGTATGTTCGCTTATAGCACCGTCCACAGTACTTAATGTTCTTCTCCTTCTGTTTTCTCTGTTGTTAGTTCCTAGAACCTTATCAATCTCTGCCATTTTCTTGTCAAAGTCATCTATTAGGAATTTCGATTTTAGTTTAGGAAGAAATGGGGGATAGATCTCCTGTATTTTCCTTGTGGTGCATGTCTTTCGTTGTCTGCAGGCTTTTGTCCGATTTTAAGAATTGGAATATAGAGTCCTTCAATTCATTAGTATTTTTCTCTAGTCTCATTACTTGTGTAAACAGGGTTTCAAACGGTTTGGGATCCAGTTTCATAAATATCTTCCAGGCATTGTGACTTGCAAGTAACGAATTCTCATGCTTGAAGATTATCCCATGCTTTACAATATCTTGGGCTATAGTTTGGGCAACGAAGATTATCATGAAATTTGTTAGCCATATCCTTTTTTTGCTTTTTCTGGAATTAATATTTCATTAAACATAATATAGGAAGATTTCTTATGATGGATAATCGAATGAGAACTTAGATTCCTGTTATATGGGATTTTCTTTTCTTTTTTTTCCGGGAAGGAAACAAGGCGAGATTAAGATTCATGGTCATAGACTTTGTTGATTGCTTATGATAAACATACGACTGATTCTTAGGCTGGGGGGATAGTTATTTTAATTGATTTCACACAAGAATTTTTCTTATAACGTAAAGGGTAGCGTGGGTTGACCTTGATTTACGTCATACTAAATTATTTCAATAGAGACGGTTTTCTTGATTTTTTGGTTGCTTTTGATTCATAGGTTTTTATTCTTTTAAATATAATTTCTTTCCTTTTCGCTCTATATATTACGCTTTTTGGATTATATAGATATTGTTTGTAATATTTTATTTCTTGGAGGGGGTCATGTTGACCTTGGTATTTTACACAGTTTGTATTTCCCTCATTTTGTAAACTAATTTTTGTTTTCTACATTTGTCAAGAAGCAATAAATCTGTCTGACATGGACCTTTAACGTACCAGTACCGAACTTTATATTGTTTTTGCAATTTTCTTATCTTTTGTTGAATGTAATGGAGGTACTTGCCCTTTCTGCGGTTATATTTTACTCCCAATTTCCCTCTCGCGGGTCGATATTTGGGTGTGTTTGCTAAACTTAGACCGAATCTATAGGATTCCACGTCATATTTCCTTAAATCATACTTGACGTTCCATTTTTTCGCGAAGACTTCTTCCCCTGATTTACTCACAATAAGCATTGCTACTGAGTATATGACATTTTCTTTTGCGTGCTTTATAGTTATGAACTCTGTATCGACAATTGCTTTGGCCATTGTTCTGAAATGAAAGGTAGTTTCTATTGACTTTTGTCTAGTTGATTTTTTCAAGATTAGTTATAATCTTGGTATACTCTAGGTCGAGGTCAAACTACCTTTTCACCGGTATTTCCTCATACATCGGGTACTTATTCGTTCGACGTAATTCATGTCATCTAAAGCTCCATATTAACCAATAATGAATATATACTTTGAATGGAAAACAAGGTAACTTTAGGTCGAAGTTGAACTACTTTTTCACCGGTGCCACCTTGCACCTGGCTATTTGTGTATTCGATCGTAATTCGATTCCCTAAAGTTCCGTACTCTAGTTTAACGAGTTTGCGCTCGACTTATAAAGAGTTCCATTATAGGCTTAAAATATTGAGACTTTCGAGAAACTACCTTTTTGTCAATATATTAACAATGTATTTAGAGCCCGTGACATTCACTCTAATTCATAGTTTTATAAATATTAATACACTACTGGTCTATTCATATAACGCATTTTTTAAATTATAATAATAATCGATTTACATAGACATAACACTTCAAATAATATTGGAGGGTTTTTTTATTATTCGCTTCAACGAAGTTATTTATATATACAGTTTCTTCCACTAATATTGGGTTTTAATTTCAATATGGGTGCATCGTCCGGCAGTACCGCTTTTGAACTTGGAGATGTAAGCATATCGACAAGTCGATAATTTTCCCATGACGAAACATTTGAGCTGAGAAACTCGAGTTCAAATACTATATTATTTTTACCGCTTTCAGGTGTATTTAAGTACATTAATACACTAATAATTGGTTTGGGAGGTGCAAACCCTCCGATGTGGCAGTTATGTCATTCCTTCGCATATTTTTTCGAATGACTTTCCGGCACAACTGAGATAATGACAAAGGATCATTTATTATTTTTACTACAGAAAAACTTAAGTTTACATGTGATTGGCAACAGCATAGTTGCTCATGCACGATTACGTCTAAACCAGGGAATATTTTGATTCCAAAATTTTCATCTTCTTGTAAAAAGTTCAGGGTTATTTTCTGTATGTCTTTATAATCCCTTGGGGTAACTTTAAAAATAGTGGATCCCATTGAAGGGTTTATTGGATTTAGATACGTGTTATTTACACAGTTGACGTATAAGGCCTTAAGAAAGCTTTCACTTTTCAAGATATGTCCTTGGTCTATTAGTCTAGATAGAAATTTAATGGGCCAAATTGTAGTTATATTGTTATCATCTTGATCGTACCAAATATTGTCGGTGATATAGTCAGACAACAAGCTATATTTCGTTGTTGGGACAGTTTGTATTAAAATTCGGAAAACTAAGTTGGCACTTAGTCTTGTGTGTTCGAGTGTTCTCGTCATTGCACGCGCACTAAAGTTATCATGTACCAATCTCGCCATTAATCTTAGGATCATCCTTTGTTCCAAGATTGTCCTTCAAGATCTTAGAAGATAATGTAGTGTTGGACAGTCAAGATTTTCTACTGTTCTAATAAGTTCCCATTCATTTAATGAATTATCCATAAGTCCCCATTCCTTTAATGAATCATTAATGTTATCTGCACTATGTCTTTTCTTAAGTTTCCATGAGGTTACATTTTCTAGTCTACGATTACTTAATTGTTGCTGGCTTGGGTATCGTATCGCGATTGCTGTTTTTTTTCGTATTGATTCTACTAGATTTTAGGTCAATATAAGCAACGTACCGTGTAGCCGCTCGTTTCGGCGTTTCACTTAACCAGTGGCCGACGGTTACTTATGTATCTTATCTGCAAATGTGTTGTTAAATAAAATTTATCAATGATTACAAAATAAATTGTGACTTAGTAGTAATACATTTGTAAAATAATTACGTTAATTTATAGCCGTTTAAGTAATGATTATGCAATAGTTGGGCACTTACAATTTGATGACTCTTGTTAATATAGCTGTTTATTTGACCTTTTTAATTTATGGTATTTAACCTTTACTGGTATCCATGGGTTCCTTTTCTTGTTCGAGTTGTTCTTCGTAAGAAATACCTTTGCTACGCGTCTTCCCCCTAAATAATCAACAGTGAAAACACACGGAGCTAGGGTACTCCTTACGTATCGGAACGTATCCACGTAGCTGTAACATTTTGGTCACAGTGATTCTTATAATGGAAGGGGTAAATTCTTACGGGTCACTTTTCATAGTGGGATGGGTTGATTTTCTCATAAGAGCTCACCGGCCAGACTGCTATGACCAATGGGATAGAATGCACCACATGTTACAACAGTTGACCAACGGGTCCCAATGTTGTAAGGTTATTTCGCGTAATTGCAATTTATAATCCTTTACTGTTCATCGTTCACATCTATAACTGGGTAGTAGTTTCTCATTGGTAGCTTGAGATCAATCTAGTGGAAGAGAGATAGTATACATCACCTCCACCGGACTGTCCAAGGCTTCCCACGACTGAGGGTCCATCCACTTGTCAGTTATTTCTTTGTTACGTAATCACAACTCGCATTTGTATAGTTGTTTTTCATAGAGAGCCAGGGCCAAACGGGAACGGAAACGGGATGATATGACACCGCCTCTATTCCCCCGTGGCCACCGCCTTTCATGATTGAGGGTCCACTTGTCGAAGAAGTTAGACGAATAGGCAGTTATAGTGTTTGCCACGCGATTTCTTGTTGTGCAATTAAGTCTCGTATTTATGTAACCTTTTTTCAACAGAAGGTGAGAGTCAAGTGATTGCATGGTGGGACAATATACACCATGCCCATCCTTGGCTCTAACCTCCTATGCTCGGGGATTCATCCGTTTTCATTATCGCGTATCGTATGGATATTTGAATTATTCCTCCTATACCACTTTCAAAGTACTTCATGGGGTTGTTCGCTGATTATTTATTTATTTCGTTTTTATGAATTAGAATTGCTATTTGTACTGAGTTTCTTTTAATTGTCGAGAGTAAAAAAAATTATTGTTACCACCCAAAGTGTGGGGGTATCACTACTGATTTTTAGCTAAAAGTATCTTTACGTGGTTTTGAGTGGGCTTTCGAGCTTTAGTCGTTAAAGAAAGGGTTGTATTATAATATTCGCTAACATATTTCAATTAATGCGATAACTGTCGATCAATTTGAAGGGGTTCTTAAACTTTCACTTAGGATTTAGTGTGGGTATTCGATCTCCATATTTGGTAGATCCTTATATACAACAAAATTTTTTTTCTTAAGTATTTGTAGTTAATAGAGCAAATTTTCCTTTTTAAACAATCTTTTTTTTAGCGTCCATAGTTATTTTGTATCCTGTCAATGTGAACAAATTTCATTAAGGCCGAAGTTTGAAAATATAGACTTATTTTTTAAGGCTTTCAAAAATTAAGCTATTAAACTGTAACTCATTTTCATATATCGTGATATTTTATTCAGTTTTGATCACCTGCTATTACAATACCTATGGATTTATTTTCTTCAGTTTTGTACTTGATTAATTAAAGATAATTAATTTGTTTCATATTGAAGGTGGTTCTTCCTTAATTTTTTATTCTGATAGCTATTATTTAAGTAGAATCGAATGAAGAGTTGTGTATTGATATTTACTCAAATAATTTCTTTAGAATATTTAGGAATAAGCTCCTTATTTCAGAGTATTTTAGAATTATTCTAAATTAGTGGAATACAAAGGCTTGTTAATTGAGATTAAGTCTTCCCGTTCCAATGAGTTAAGAGAAAAACACATTCGCTTTTAAGGTGTCAACTTATTCTTCTCCCGTGGCGGAGTTGGCGCCATGTGGCGGAGATGCTTATATTCATGCACGATCTTATCCAAAAATTTGTTAAGGCATAAAAATTTATTTCTTTTATATTCCCAAAACGAAATTAAGATATATTATACGTATTGTAGTAAACCATTGGTAAATTAGAGTTAGTTCAGTCCCAGTCTAAATGTAATAAGATATAATAAACTGTAATCTATTTATTATGAAGTCGAAAGATATTACAATTAAATTCTACAAAATGCGGTATATAAAACTTAATTGTTTTTCATTAAAATCATTTCGTACAAGAATCCTATCTGGGTAATGATTTCACAATATTGCGAAAGGAAGATATTACGATGTTGTTAATATATAATATTTTAAGCATTATACTATTGGGTTATTTACGGCACATCGTGTTCCTATATCGGGCCATTCTGCTTCTTTGGCAGAAATAGTGCCATATGGCAGAGGTATGATATTACCTAAAATTTTACAGGGATATGTTTATGCGTTTGATGTTTCTGAAAAGGATTCGTTTGATTTGTCTATTTTGACCTCGCAGCGCCGTACATCGTTGCCACGAAGCTGCCGTACGAAATTGCCACGCGACTAGGGGAGATTCATACATTTGATGACAATATTACCTATATTAGTTCTTTTTTGTGTTCTATCGCGGCATTTTGATTTGAAGATTAAGTTTTGGTAATTACAGGTCAGAACATCTTCCAATTTGTTACAACAACTTGCAATTTGTTACACCTTCCAATTCCGGGTTGGTTAATTGGTTTCTTTGTTCGATTACTTTAGAAACTATTTCTGTGTCCTTCGTGTTCGCGTATACATACTAATTTTGTTTTTATCTACTTTAGTTCAAACATCTATGTGCGTTAATGACTACGTAGTGTTTTGAGCTCTCAAATAGCATGCATTTCGTAAAGCTTGACTTGGTGAATAATATGTCGTTTACTTAGTTTATTTTACTTTTCTTCTTTGGAGCATAGAGTTTAGCAATTACTAAGGCCGTGACTAGTTTATAAGGTTAGTAAAAATTATTAAATACTGTCTTGATATACGAGCATTTACAATAATGATATACCATAATATTTACTATTGTCAAAGAGACATCAGCCTAGCTTTAACATTGCCATTTTTTATTTTTATAACGCCACCATGAATCTATGATTGATTGACGCCAGAATTATTTTCATGACACATGCTATTTGGTTGGACCCTAAATATGGTACCTGCTTCCTTTATCTGGAAGTTACGGTATTTTAAGATTTCAATAATTAGTCTTATGCTTTTATCTTTTCGGAAAGCTATTCTAGTAAAACTGCTTGTTTCATATACGTATATATATATAACGTACGACTGATTGCTAGGTTGTAAGTGAATAATTTTATTCGAGACGAATTTTGCATTTGGCTTTACAGGTTTGTGATTATTTAATTACATTACAAAACTTCTTGAAAGCTAAGTAATCGTCGGCCTAGGAAAAAGTTTTGACTTTCTTAATGTTTTTGTTACAGGTTATCCTTCTTATACTTTAATTGCGTGGTTCATTTTTGTACGCTTTGATTCGTTTTAAGACAATTTTGGTTGAATTTACTGCCGCAGTTGTTAGGGTTTTTTTGACGATTATTTTGCCCTTTACCTATCGTACATATATTATATAGCCATACAGCACGGCTCTGACCCATACAGCCGATAGGGTCCCGCTGTTTTTGCTAACGATGATTAGACTAATGGTTTAGCTAGCCAAGCGTTGGTTGCAAATTTCGTATAGGGTATACCAATTTTGGATAGCAAAAATACTTTCTCAATAGAGGGCCATCAAAAGTCGAAAAAATTGATCAATATTTGTCCTGTTTCTTGCTTTAGTTCTGTCTTATTTGTGACTCACAGGTACGATACTTTAGAATTTTGTTAACTAATTTCATGTATTTTTGACTTATGGAAGGTACCTAATTTTGTCTCTCAAAACTGTTTAATCTGCGCGAGTGACACGTGATTAGTCCTAGGTTACGGGGACAGTTTGTCGAAACAATTTTATTTAGTTTGGTTGTCACACTTATCTTACAAGATATGTGTACTTAACTTGAATTATGGCAAGTAGGAAATTCATTAAACCGAATGTATTACGAGACTAAGACCGTGAAACCGCCATTTTCAGGTCTTTTCATGCCTTGCACATTCCTGGGGCCTATTTTTAAAGTTTATATATTATACTGCCCATGAGGTTCTGTGTATATTTTCGTACTTATCTTTTTTTGAATTATATCGTATTTCTATGGGTTGACACATACGTGCAAAGATTAGTATTTTAAATTCTACAATTTTGATTTATTTTTCACGTTCAGGGTTATTGATTTTTTTTGTTTTGCGTCAAGTCTCTAGCGCTTGTTCTTCTTTTGAAACAGTATATTGTACTTATTTTATGTATTTTGGATTATGTCACCCCAAAATATAATCGAAATATAATCAAGTATCAATATATAAGTAAAAATATATTGAAGATATCATTATTTGATGCCAAACGATATTTTCCAATCATCTCATATTCATAGGGGCCAATTTTTCGCCATTGAGTTTAGCGTTTTTTAATTCTTGGTATTCAAGGATCATTTTAGCACGTTGATTAATTTATTCTCATCATCTTAGTTTTCGAGCAAAAGGACTGTTTGTTATAGGAATCCACGTAGCTTAGATTACATAGCGGTATACAGGTCGATTATTCTCATTATAAGCAATGAAAAGGGGAAGCATTTCAATTCGAGAACAATATGCTTAGGTAACTAAACTGTCATAGATCTTTGTTATTTCGACAGTATTTGGAAATTGCGGGCTTTGATTTATTATCGTATCAACGCCTTATGGGGTCAATTTATGAGAGATGTTTAATGCCATTTGTGGGGGCTCATTTGTAGAAAGCCCTTTTTGAATTTCACTGTGAGAATTGGTTGCTAAGAATTAGCATTTTACATAGGGTCACTTTATCTGCATAGACCATTTATAACTCTTAGAGAAGTGATATCAATTTGGTAGAAATTGCGAAAGGAGATTTTTTGTCTCGCTTGGTGATTTGCAGGAGTCTTTAAATAATTAAATTTATTTTAAATGTTAGAAGGATGCCTTCAGTTCTCATTGGCTGTTTTTAATTTCCTTTTTATTTTATTAATAGGGATGATTTTTCTGATAATTCAATCTTTTCGTCATCACGTATCTTGCATACGGATTAAGGATCCATCTAATTCGCCAAGGATAAGGTGTAATTTTACTTAAATTTAAACTCAATTAGGGAGTTTTTGCCAACTTCTTGAGTTCATGTGTCGACTCAAATAATTGGCGAAAAAAAAATCTCTTTTAGTAGACCTATATGAACGAATTTGAAAGATTATTCAAACCTGATTCTGTTATTTAATTGACGGAAATTGTTTCTACAGGCTAACAACAACGTTGGTTATAATTAATGGGATAAAAACTTGTACATATTTCCTTTGTCGAATAAGTATTTTTTAGGTTGTCGAGTATTTTATAAATTTTACAGCGAGTGAGGTTGGCTACTTTTGATCATCTTTTCTTGTGATTAAATTCGGACAATTTTATTGTTCTTCGAAAGCATGTTATTTTCGTTGATACTTGGGTTAAAGTTTTTTTTAGCTTTACTATTAGAAACGGTTATTTATTGTTTAGGCAAGTAAACGTTGCGTGTCTTTTTAGTGGATATTATCATAATGCTAATGATGATAACAACAAATTACTAAAATAAGGTTTTACATTTGACCAATTGTTTTAGCAGTTTGTCACGAATTCTAATGTCGAAATGTCGTAGTAAAAATACTGCATACGCCTTATACTCGGATAAGTTATCAGATAAGATTAATTTCAGAAGAGGTAGAATCTATCCTAAAGGAACTCTCAGTTTATCAAACATCCAAATACAAATAATCAAGCCTTCCGAGGTTCGATACACCGAAGGTTCCTCAGATCGGCATTTGAATACTTCATTAAAATTAAAAGTAATTTTTCAATTATCATGGTTTGGGGTTATGCATTGATACACGATTGAACCCAGCACACGGAAGTGATCCTCGTGCACTGAGGTCAATCGCCTGCCAAGTGATCCCCAGTGATCCTCATGTTTACCTTCTCCGGGGGCTGCTCGGGACAGGCGAAGCTAGTATGGCTGACCACTACATTTTTTCTTCTATGATTATTTATAATATAATTATATATTTTTTTTATAATTTGGGAAATATTATATTCTGATCAGCAGAAATATAGTTAATCTAGTTTAACGAGTTTGCGCTCGATTTATTAGGTTATTCACTATATTTTATCGCTAAACGCTATATCCTATAAGGTGTAACCACTTTACTGTATTAAACTTGTAAATTTTTTTTAACGAGAAAGGGATTTTTACCTCCTTTTTTGAGTTCAATTTATTCCCATGATTGATATTCCTTAGTTTTCCGTATCATCTGGTAATGGTTGTGTTTTGGGCGTTCCTTGTGGTGCAGATTTCTGAGGAATCTTTGCCCGTTGTAACATTTGCTTGGGCGTTGGGGTATTGAGTCTTCATAATTATGTTATTGTCCGTTGAAGGATTTTGTTGAATAGATTCCACTTGGGGTTTGATATGATGATGCCGGGCTTGGTTTGGGATTGCAAAATACGCGGGTTGTGATGGCCCTTCGTTGTAATCGTTAGCAAGAAAATTTTCCAAATGGGGATTGAGGGTAGGTCAATTTCAACGGTAAAATATGTTGCAACCATTTTCTCTAGATTTGAGCAGAATTCTCTTTGTTTCTGTAGCTCTCTGGTGATCTGGACTTGGTTTTCCTTCAGTTGTCTCTCTAAATTGTCCTGTTGGAGTTTGATTATTTCCTTCTGTGCCTTCAAGTAGTCGTATTCATGTTGTAGGTTTAAAAGCTATACTCGTTCAGGTGCCAGGGCTTCTTGTATTGCTATTGTCGCGGATAGAACAGTAATTCTTCTGTACTCTTGCACTTTTTTGCCAATTTTTTGGATTTTATTCTATAATATTTGTAATTTTAGGACTTTGTCGGAATAATTATATCCCTTGCCAAGCGTGGTGTCGCTTATTAATTCCATTTCATTCTGTATTTTGGCGGTCTACTCCTTAACTTCCATAAACTGGGTCTCGATTAATTTATCCATTTGTTTAGCTACTAGGATCTCATTTATTTTTTTGTTCATTTTTTCTTGGGAAGCCTTAACTTCACTAAGAGATTTAAGCGTGGCTTCTATCATATTCTCGATTTTCAGTCTTTCTGTTATCAATTGTGCCGAGGCGTCTAAAAGCTTTGATCGTATTGGAAATAGCCGGTCCATATTCTTTCAGTCTGTAACGGGGTGGCACTTGGTATTTTTTGAGGAGGGGTTGAACGATTCTTGTTCTGCTTCTATCTTCAGGGTTTTTTTTATCAAGCCGGGATTCAGTTTATCTGGAAAAATTAACTATTAACTTCTTTCGACCTTTTATGGTTAGTTTTCGTTGGAATGTCTTATTCATATATCTTCGTTTTAAGGTTTCTTTTTCAGGCTGCTCATTTCGTCTTAATATTACTTTATGAGTATTTTGGGTAGCTGATCCCTAGACGTATTTTCATTTATCTGGTTTTTTACTTACTCTACCAGACTTTGTGGTAACTTCTTTTTCGCTTTCTGGTGTTTTATTCTTTTTTTACTTTCCCATAGAGATAAGGTCAAATTTCTTTTACTGTTTCAATAGGAATTTATGACCTGTTATTTTAGCCTGTTTTGCGGTAGCCGAAGTTGGTTTTCGTCTTTGTGTGTCTTGGGGCTCATCGGAAGCTAATTCATCGTCGGATTCAGTAGAACTAGTTCCTGAGGATTCATCGTTAGGGCTTTCTGGGGTGGTCCTTTGCAATTTAGGAGTATCACCTGCCCTTGCTTCATACATCTCGTCTCCTCTGGAAGTGGAGGGTTTGTTTTCCATTTCTTCGCGCTGAACTCCTGTTTCGGGGGAGTTAAAAGATTCTTGGGAACTCTGGGAGGAGTTGAATGTTTTTGGAGTGTCTCAATTGCTTGAATGCCATATCCTCTGGGGGGTGGGGTATTTTTAGTAACAAGGTCTGTTGCCAGGAGGCTGATCCCTTGGGCTTGACTTTGGATATCGTTATGTGATGGTATTGTCCTAGATTTTCATCTTCGGGGTATTCCTGGGTCCAAGGTAAGGTACTTTGCCTTGTTTTTATAGGATAATTGATAATATCCATAGTTTATCTCAAATTTCTCTTATTCGTGTCCCTGGGTGGGGTTTTCTTTATTTTTACACCCGGGGTACCCATAGCTCTGTTTAATTCATCCTGTAACGATAGAGGTCTTTCTATTGGGGCTGCTGGTGATACAATGTCGTCTGGAAATCTTTTGGGGGGACATGGGGTTGAAATTCTATCGGGGAAAAATTGGGTTTTTGGGGACAGCGTATAATCTAACTCTTCCGAGCTTTCTGATGATGTACTTTCTGGACCTTTTGGGGTTCTTATTGGTATGGGTATTAAGGGTTTTCTTTTAGGAATGACTAGATTTTTCATGGCTAAAAATTCTTCAAAGTTTTCGTCATCGCTATGGTTTTCGAGATAGTTTTTTTGAAATTGAAAGGTTTTAACTCGGCTAGCCTTGACTTAGGGAATTCATTTTCCGCGTTTGATGAATCTGAAGATGAGGGTTTGGGTGCCCACCTGACTGGGTACTTGGCCCCTTTTATACGGCTTACGTGTGCCTTATATGTTCTTCCGTTGTCTGGGTTTATCATTTTAAAAGTAAAATCATTGTCGTATTTTTCGATTATCCTGTAAGGTCCCGAATACTTATTGGAAAGTTTTTTGCCTTCTACCTTGGCTTAATTTTTTAGATAGACACAGTCGCCTACCTTAACATTTATGTTCCCTTTGACTTTGGACTCGTTTCTCAACTCTTGGTTCATCTTACTTTTTTCTAATTCTTGTCTAACTACTTTATAGGTTTTCCTCATCCTATTTATAAAATCTTGCTTGTAGTACTCTGTATTATTGTAATATTGTCTGGATTCTATAATTTCCTGATAAGTTATTTTAAAATCGCGTCCGAACAAAAGAAAAAATGGACTTTCTTTAGTTGTTTCGGAATAGGTGGTATTAATTACATTGGTTAAGTAAAATAGATATTGATTCCAATCGTTTCGATTGTCTTTTGTATAAATACTCAAGACATTTGAAAATATTTTGTGCCTATTTTCAATTTTTCCATTAGCTTGGGGATGGTAGGGGGATTTTAATAATTTTTCTATTTTAAGGAAACTGATTAAATCTTTTGTTACTTTGGAAACGAAGTTACTTCCATTATCACTAATAGCTTTGTTAGGGATGCCAAATTTTAAAAATATTTTTGCTAATGCTTTACTTGTGGCGTATGCCCCTTGATTTTTCAATGCCTTGGCGAAAGTGAAGCCGGTAAAGTGGTCTATAACTGAAAGAACGCAAGTATGACCTCTGTTGGAAACAGGTAATCCTCCGCTGGTCCCATATAGATCGAATGAAACGATATCGAAAGGAAACCTTGCTACTGGCACTGTTCCCATCGGGGGATTAGGATATGTTTGGGGATTTTTCCTTAAGTTACACGCTTCACATATACTTATAAAATCTTTAAGTTTTGTTAACACCGACGGTACATAAAATATTTTTTCAACTTGTGAAAGGTTTTAGTTATTCCTAAGTGTCCACCTATATCGGAATGGAAATATTCAAAGGCAGGTATTATTAAGCTTTGGGGTAGTACTGGGACTATTAAAGTTTGATTTCTATTTGTTTCACCTGTTATTATCCTGGAAAGGATTTCTTCGTCTAAGTCATAATAAAAATTGTCTATTTCTCTTCTCAGGGCTTTGAACTTATTGGGGAGACTATCGGAATTCACAAAATAATTAATGAGAGTCAAGCACATTTCATCCTTAACTTGGTTTCTTTTAACGTTAGCTATCGATAAGGGGCTATGATTGACTTCGTCTCCTTCTATTTGGACTTTAGGTTTATTCTTCTTATGTTTTTGTTTACTGGAATGAATGGCATTCATTTGTTTAGTTTCATTGTCTGAGGAGTTATTCTCAGGGTATCTACTTAGGTAATCACAAGGGGGCATTTTGTTTACCGGTCACATGTTCAAATTCGCAATCCAGATCTTGGATTTTCATTATCCATCTAGCTAAGATTACAGTTGGATTTTTGAATGTACTTAGGTACTGCAAGCTTTTATGGTCCGAACGCAGCTTAAACTTTCGGCTCACTAAATAATGTCTGAATTTGTCTAAATGGTAGATTATAGAGAGTAGCTCCAATTGCGTTGCAGAATAACTTCTTTCGCCTTTCGATAGAGTTCTACTTGAATAGCATATTACTTTCTTTATATACTAAGGGGGTTTTTGTAAGGGATCGGGGTAGTTTTCTATAGGGATTAATTGGGAAAGGATTGCACCGATGCCCGTAGCTGAGGCGTCAGTGGTAACTACAAGTTGTCCTTTTTCAAAGTCTGGTAGCGACAATACTGGTTCAGTAATAAGTGCTTTCTTGAGAGTGTCTAAGGAAGTTTGAGCTTCATTCGACCAGGTAATATTTTGGTGGCTCCCTTTAGTCAGGTCCGTTAAGGGTTTTGCAATTTGGGCGTAGTCGCGTATGAATTTTCTGAAATAACCTGTTAAACCAATAATAGCCCTCAATTGTTTTATAGTGGTGGTTTGAGAAACTCCACGCATTTTATCTTCTCAGGGTCCGGTGATATTTGACCTTGGGTCACTATCATTCCTAAGAATTTTATTTCAGGTTGAAGTAAATTTACTTTTTTAGGTCTACATTTTAGATTACCCTCTCTGAATTTTTCGAAAACTTTGGTTAATATGTTTAAATGGTTCTCTGGTGTTTCTCCTACACAGATCACATCATCCACAAAATGGATAATATTTTCTATACCTCGTAATTAGTTTAACAGAGGTCTACATAGTGCACTTGAGCAGGTTTTGAGTCCGAAGGGTACTCTTAAATATTCATCAGAGCCACATTCCGTCGTAGAGAAGGCCGTTTTATAGACGTCATTGTCTGCTATCTTAACCTGATGATAACCTTGTGTGAGGTCGAGAGATGTAAAATTTTTATTTTTGGTTGAGATGGAGTCTAGGATTTCATCAATTCGGGGCAGGGGAAATTTGTCGCTAACTACCTGCTTATTTAAGGCTCTATAATCTACTACAAGCCTAAGGTTCTTGTTCTTTTTTGGCACAAGTATAACAGAGGCCGAATACGGGCTTATACTTGGGCGTATAATATTGTTTCTTTCTAATTCGCGGATTTTATTTTTTAACCAATTTTTATAAGGATGAGGGATGCGATAGGGCTGTTTAGCTACCGGCAACCTTGTAGTTTGGATAGAATGTTCATAGAACGGTATCAATCCAATGTCTTCTTCACATGTGGAAAATATATCTCTAAAATTCCAGAGCAATTCACATAATTTTTCTTTTAATTGCGTATCTTGTATATGGTCTAATTTAAATTTTTTCGGAAAACCGGGGTCTTGTTAGTGGGTACCTATTCTTTGGATTGCTAACACCAATACTATTAACTAATGTTTTCTTGGAGTTTTTCCATCTGTTTAACTCGTGCTCAGAAATCACTTGTATGTCAACGAGGCATGTTCCCTTTTTTAATGTAATAGTATCATTTTCATGTGTATTTGTCAACCAAATAAAACCTTCACCTTTCTCATATAAAATGATCTGTTCCTCACAAAATAGATTTACGGGGATTTCTCCACACGGGGATGTGAACCAAATTTGGGAATTGTCGTTTACAGGGGTGCCCGTTTGGGAGATTTGAACTCTTTGCATTGTTTTTGGGGGGATCTTTGTTTTACGTACCGCGAATCCATCATATTTTTCTTCCGAGTCATTTTCTATTAAGTTAAGATTGGCGCTTGGTTGCGTCAAATCTTCTGCTTGTGGGGTTGGCTGTAAGGAGACAGCATGGATTTATTTTCTCGTTCCATAATTCAGCTATTTTCTTTATTTTTGTTTGTCTATGCTTCTGCTTTTTCCCTATTTTTGCTTATATTGACTCAATCCATTTGATGATTGATTTTCTACCACAGGACGAGAAACGGTGTACAAAATATTTTATTCTATTCACTATTGCTATCCCTCTCTCCACGCGTTGGAGAATAGGATCGTGTGGGTACACGAGTCTGTTATTTGCTATATCTAATAACACTTTATTAGATTTAAAAAAATTAGCACCAATTATAGCCTCATATGGGAAATTCTTGCATATTATGAAGTTTGTAGGAAAGATTCTATTATCTTTTGTCACATCTAAGCGTATGGAGCCTATTGCTTCCATTCTATGTCCTGTGACGCTAGTTAAACTGGGAATACTGAAATTTTTCCGCTTGCAACACTAAAATTATTTAATATAGGTAATATGTCATTATTATCACTTAAGGAAGGTACAACTACTGGAAGGGACCTATAAAAAATACTGGCCTCCAGGGTCCCGGTTAATTTTCTTGGGGGCCTATTTCGTTTCCTTGTGCACTTATTTGATAGGTTGGCGTTTGACATTGGGGCTCGGTGGGAATTTCCCTAGCGAGTTGATTTAAAATTTGATTGTCTTAGTTGCCACGTATTATTGCATGGACTAGGATTTCTTGTGGCGAAGATTCGCGGCATTTGTTCATTTTGTATTGATAAAAAATTTATTTCGGTTCCCGAAAAATTTCTTTCATTTCCCGTCGGGAAAAATATCCTCTGTTATCGCTCGTATTCCTGTTAAATCTAGTCGGATACACTGTCCGTGACTTGAATTGGTACATGTTTTCTCGCATATTTGGGTTGGGGAACCGATAATTATTTTGTCGGTTGGGAGAAGGGTTTGGATACACAAACCCTTGTTGGTAGGGGTTGCGGAACGATGGGAGGCGTGGGGGGTTATTTCTATAACTTCCTGACCCATTGGCATTTAAGTTTGTTCTCCCGAACAAACGGTTATTAAAACTGGGGGTCGCTGGTGTATAGTTGTTTCTCGTACGGCATTCCCTGGCGATATATCCTTGTTTATTACATGCATAGCATATAATTGGGGGGTTGTTTGCGTAGTTTGTCGTGTTCGTGGGTATAAAACGTACCATTCTTTGCCAAGTAGGGGTTGGAGATCTATTTTGGTTCGGTTTGGGTGAATTATCTCTCGAAAAAAATCCTGGGGAAATTCCTCGTGATCGTCCCGGAGTTGAATCTTGTGCATTATTTATTCTTGACTTATTGTGATTTGCCACAATTAAGTCAATTTCAATCATTCTCTCTACTTCCTGGACTGACAGCTCTAATGTTTGAATATTTTTTGATATTAACATTCGGTACAGTTTGGGGCTCAATCTTTGCATGAAAGCATTTAGTACAATTTTATCATAAAAAGGACCAGATTCTTTCTCGTATTTAGCCTCAATGGATACCATTACTTTGTGTAGGTATTCTCTAACATTTTGGGTTTCGTCGAAACATACAGTTCCGTGCTTTAATTTGTGTGTTGAACTGGTTTCAACAAACCTTTCTTGGAACGCTTTTAGCAATTTTTCTATTGAGTATTGGCTGTTATCTTCCCCTATAGTATTTTCTATTTGTTTTAAGAATGTTAATGCTTGCCCCTTAAGTCTCATTAATAACATGCCTACTAATGATATTAAGTCCGTTTGAGTTACTTCTACGAATTGGTTTAATTGGATACTAAATTAATTCTATATTTGAGTCTCCGTTATATGAGGGAAGGGATTTTGAAATTTCTACTGTTTTGGCAATGAGTTTTTGCTTTAACAATTGTTCGTTTGGATCTAACGACATTTTTTTTCAAAATAAATTGAAATTCGGCAATGGTTTTATTGTTTTGATAAAATTCAAATTTGACACTTTCAAACTATATTTTTTGTTACTATTTTAAGAGGACTTAGGCCTAACAAAATATTGCACTTTAAATACTGCACAAAATATTGCACTTTTTTATGCGTAATATTTCTCAATAATTTTTTGTTGTAGAAAAGTTTGTCCTTGTGTTTTGCTCCTTTAAACAGCGCCGCGCCGCGATTGGAGCCACAAGGACTAACTATCTTGAGAAATACTAACATAAAGAGAATAAAATAAGAAAGTAATACATTTATTTTTACTCACATGATCGGTACAAAGCTTGACGGGAATATCAAAAGCACTTCGCAGTCAAAGACACTAAGATAAAGTTGCTGACTGGGGCAATACAAGTAACAGTTAATTCACTAATAATAAATGTTTTCAGAAGTTCATTCTAACTGCAAATAGACTCACATAAGACTGTTTCTAGATTCACATAAAACTGATCATAGCTTCATAATAAACTGACAATCGACTCCAAATAGACTGAAAAAAGACTCACTCAAACTTGCTAAGTTCGAAGGTACTATACCCTGAGATTTAGCTGAAGACTACATTCAGGCGTTACTAAAGAGCATATTACACTGATTCTATTGGCTTAGATTTTATGTCCTCTATTACTATTGGACAGGCATGTACCAATCAGCAAGTCGATTTTAAATAACTTTTGATACGATTTATGACTTTTAAAACTTCACTTTGAAATTCTTCTTAGCGGAATAAAATTTTGCCTTGTAATTAGAGCGGGATACATAGTTCTACTTTGTATTTCAAGAAACTATTTTTTAACGTCTTACCTTGTAATTACCGCGGGACACATAGTTCTACTTTTGTTTCTCAAGAAACTATTTTATAAAGTTTTACCTTGTAATTAGAGCGGAATACATAGTTTTATTTCGTATCTCAAGTGACCGTTTTTTTCTATAATAATTTCTACCATCTCCTGATCGTTTGGAAATTCAAACTCAAGATTTAAATTACATGGTTGGTTGCCTGTCATGTGCAATTGGTCACGCTGAATATTTATTGCTGTTACCTTTTTTCATGGAAACGATTTTTTCATAGAGTTACAATTGTGATACAATGTTTCGCTACTTTTTAAATTTGACAATTAAGTGTTACTTGATCTGTAGGTTATTTGAACTTTCGGGTTCGTATTTTGGGCGATTTTATTTTACTTGGAAAATTTCGGGGTCTTGAAAATTGATTCCATTACAGCCGACACTGACGCAAGAAATCCAAACTATCGTAATAATACATGGCGAAGGCAGACAAATGTAAATCAATTAGATATGCCTACGGAATCTCAAATATTCGAATATCTATTGCAGGCACCGACGCATGAAATAAATCCTCAGGGAAACGTTTTATGCCCCTCGGAAATATAAATTCGACCCAGAGGGTGCCTAGAATGTTTTATAGGTCCAAACCGATAGTAGTACCGTCTTGTAGTGATAATAATAAGAATAAGTTACCTATATTTAATGATTTTTGTGTGGCAAATATTTACTTTAAGGCTTTAATTGACTCTGGTGCTGCCGCGAAAATCATAAACTCATGCGTATTTAAGATGTTGCCTCCGCATATTAGGTAACAAAGAAATTTTAATAATCCCAATTCAACTAGCGTGACAGGGCATAAATTGAATGCAAAAGGTTCAATTCGCCTAAAAGTAAAAAGAGATAATACAATCTTTCCGACAAATTTAATAATATGCGATAACTTTCCATATGAAGCCATTATCGGTGTAAATTTTTTAAGGTCTAAGGTCTAATTTTTAAGGTCTAATTTTTAGAGTACTATTAGACGTGGCAAACGAAAGGCTTGTCTACCTGGCTAAGGTAGGGGAAGGAATTTCTACCTTAAGAAACTGTAACAGAGGTTAAGAGTAAATAAAATTTCTGGCGGTATAATGTCGCAATCTTTTGAACCTCATGTCTCGCAAGGAGGACATGGCATAATCAGAAATTCGTTCAATTATTCTGAGAAACATTGCAGAAATGAAGTAAATTTAAACAATAAGTGTATTAAATCTGCAAAAATAAAAATAGGAGATATGCGACAGTATAGGTCAATTGAAATCAAGAAAATAGCGGAATTGTGGAAAAACATAGTAAAACCCAATGTGACGCCGCAAGATGCCACAATGACGCAGTATAGCGCCAGTATGAATCTAATAGACAATAAAGAGAAATATTACGGATTCACGATACGGAAAACAAAGATCCCTCCCAAAACGATGAAAAGAATTCAAATATCACAGATGATTGAACCAGTAGATAGCAAATCTGAAATATGGTTTGCGATCCCGTCAAATGAAACTCCTGAAAATCTGCTATGCGAAGAACAGATTATATCTTACGGCAAAGGAGAAGGTTTTATTTGAGTAACTAATAACCACGAAAATGATACAATTACAATAAAAAAGGGGACGTGTTTAGTGCAAATCCAAGTTATCTCAGAAAATGATTTAAATAGATGGGAAAATTCTAAAAGAAACCTAGTTAACGGCATTAAAACCTCAATTAACAAATACCCTCTAAATAAATCGCAATTCTTAAACAAATTTAATATGGATCATATTACGGACTTAGATCTTAAGAAAAATTATGTGAATTACTATGTAATTTTAAAGATGTATTTTCCGCATCTGAAGATGATATCGGACTGATACCGTTTTATGAACACTCAATTTTAACGACTGGTAATCCTGTAGCAAAACAGCCATATCGTGTGCCGTATAAGCCACAGAATGGTTAAAAAATAAAATTCATGAATTAGAAAAAATGAAATTATACGCCCCAGTAGAAGTCCGTATTCTGCAGTAGTGGTCTTGGTACCAAAAAAGAATGGTGAGCTTAGACTTGTAGTAGATTATAGAGCCCTTAACAAACAAGTAGTTAGTGATAGATTTCCTTTACCAAGAATAGATGAAATTCTTGACTCTATTTCAAACAAAAACTAAATTTTTACTTCTTCGGACCTCACTCAAGGCTAACATCAAGTGAAAATAGCAGAAAAAGATGTCTATAAAACTGCGTTTTCTACGGCTGAATGTGGTTCATATGAATACTTAAGAGTACCTTTTGGACTTAAGACAAGTTCAAGCGCTCTATGTAGACCCTTGTAACACCTATTAAGAGGATTGAAGATTATCATTCACTTTGTTGACGGTGTCATAAGCGTGAGAAAAAATACTGAACAACACTTAACAACATTAGCTAAGGTGCTCGAGAAATTCAGACTGGGCAACGTAAAATGCCGGCCTGAAAAAGTAAATTTATTTCAACCTAAAATTAAATTTTTAGGAGTAGTGGTGACGCAAGGAGATATATCTCCAGACACTGACAAAAAAATGTGTTGAAAACCTCAAACCCCCAAGAACTATGAAAGAATTAAGAGGAATTTTAGGTCTTACTGGCTACTTTCGAAAATTCGTGCGCAATTACGCCCAAATTGCGAAACACCTCACGGAATTAACTAAAGGGAACTCCCAAAATGTTACCTGGTCCCAGGAAACTCAAATTTCCCTAGACGGTCTCAAAAAAGCACTCACTTCTGAACCAATATGATCGCTGCCTGATTTCAATAACGGAAAATTTGTGGTCGATGCTAGTTTTGCATCGGTTTGAACAACCGATGCTAGTTCAAAGGGCATTGGCACTATTCTTTCTCAAATAATCCCGGTAGAAAACCCTAATCCTCTAGAGGGAACGCCTAAACAAAACAAAATTGAAAAAGTTATATGCTGTTCGAGTAGACCCTTTTCAAAAGGCGAAAGTAGTTATTCCGCCACAAACATAGAATTATTATTTATAATCCACACCTTGGAAAAATTTAGACACTATTTAATCGGTAAAAAATTTATGATAAGATCAGACCATAAAAGTTTGCAGTACCTGCGCACATTTAAAAAACCCACCGGAATTGTAGCTCGATGGATCATGAAAATCCAAAACCTAGATTATGAATTTGAACATTTAAAAGGTAAACAAAATGCAGCTTGTGACTTTTTGAGTAGATACCCAGAAAATATGCTATCGGAAACTGAGGAAAATGAAGTTAACGCTATCAATACTAAGAGCGAACATAAATGTAAGAAAAACAAAGACACAGTAAAAGAAAATAAAGATAAATATTGTCCCTTGTCTTTAGAAAATATAAAAAGAAATAAAAAAAGGACGAAATATGTTTAGCACTAATTAATTATTTTGTGAATGATGATGCGTTACCAGATAAATTCAAAACTCTTAGAAAAGAGATAGATAATTTTTACTATGATCTTGATGAAGAAATACTATGTAGAATCGTGACCGCTGAGGCAAATAGAAACCAAACATCAATAATACCTATATTACCCCAAAACGTAATAACACCTGCATTTGAATATTTTCATTCAGATATAGATGGACACTTCGGAGTAACGAAAACTTTCCATAAATTAAAACAATATTTTTACGTGCCGTCCGGAATAACAAAACTTAATGAATTTGTAGGCACATGCAACGCATGTAACTTATAAAAAAACCCAGGCCTATTCTCAACTCCCAAAGGGGAAAGTCCCTGTTACAATATTCCTCTTTCATATTGTTTTATATGATTTGTGTGGAACAAGTGGTAGCTTACTAGTTTTTAACAGGGTCCATACTTGTATCATTTCAGTTATAGATCACTTTTCTGGATTTACTTTTGCAAAAGCATTAAAAGTTCAAGGCGCTTACGCCACAAGTAAGGTGACAGCGAAGTTTTTTTTTAAAATTGGTATCCCAAATTAAGTTTTAGCGACAAAGGAAGCAATTTTGTTTCAAAAGTAACAAAAAGCTAGATGTGATTTCATAACAAATAGAAACTGGTGAATTGACCATACCGCTCACAAGCTAATGGTAAAATTGCGAATAAGCACAGAGTATATTCGAATGTATAAAGTATTTTTACAAAAGACAGCAGAAACAACTTGCATCGATATGTACGTTATTTAATCAGCATAATCAAAACTGACTACTTGGAAATTACCAAAAACAACCCTTTTTATTTACTTTTTGGTCGCGATTTTAGAATCCCGTATGACGAGATTATTGACTCCTGGCAATATTGCAATAGCTGGGAGGATTGCAAACAAGAATTCATAAATAGGATGATGAAAACTTATAAGATAGTTAGGCAAGAGTTGGAAAAACGTAAAATAAACCAAGAACTAAGAAACCAACCCAAAGTCAAGGGGAGCATAGATTTCAAGATAGGAGATTGCGTCTACCTAAAGAATAAGGCAAAATTTGGAAGGCAAGAAACTTTCCAACAAATATTCTGGACCGTACAGAATAGTCAAAAAGTATGATAACGATTTTACTTTTAAAATGGTGAACCCCGATAGTGGAAGAACTTACAAGGCACATGTTAGCCGAATAAAAAGAACAAAATTTCCAGAAAGAAGGGTGTCGCGTCTCTCGTCTAATGATTCATCAGATGCAGAAAATGAGCCCCCTAAATCGAGATTGGCAGAGTTAAAATCCTTTAATTTCAAGCAAGACTATTTCGAGAACGAAAGTGACGAGGAAAACTTTGAATAATTTTTAGCTATGAAAAATCTAATTATTCCTAAAAGAAATTACCTAATACCAGTAAGAATAATAACGCCAAAAAGCCCAAAAAGTTCATCATCGGAGAGTGCGGGAGACTCAGATTATACGATATCTCCAAAAACCCAATTTTCCCTGATAGAATTTCGACCCCTTGTCCCCCCAAAGGATTTCCAGACGAATATGGTTTCCCCTGCAACACCAATAGAGAGGCCCCTGTCATTACATGAAGAATTGAACAGAGCTGTAGAAACTCCGGGTAATACTGTAAAGAAAACTCCTCCCAAAGATTCAACTAAAACAAATCTGCGAGAAGCTATGGATTTAATACATTTCCCAATAAAAACGAGTCAAAGCAAATCGCCCAGGAATAAAACTCCAGAGGATGACCGGCAAGGACAATATCATGATATAACTGTGTCCAAGGTCAAGCCTAAACAATGGACTTCATGGAGTTAAACACTAGTGCAAAAAATGCCCCATCCCCCTGAAGACATGGCATTTAAACAGTGGAGGAACCCCGCAAAAACTTTGGATTCCTCTCAAAGCACTCAAGAATCCTTCAAATCTCCCGAGTTGAAAACTCAAAGCGAGGAGGACTTAGAGAATAAACCTTCTACCTCAAGAGGAGTTGGAAATTATGAAGAAAAGGGAGATGATACCTTAAAAAAACAAGGTGCAACTTCTAAAATTGATTATAAAGAATCGTCGGGAGCCAGTTCCAAAGAGTCAGACGGCGACTCAGATTATATAGTAGCAAAAGATATAGGGAAATCAAAACCAACTTCAGCGGCCGTACACGCAAAAGAAACAAAATTAAAAGGGCAAGAACTTTTGAAAAAACAATATAAAAGTTTGATCTTATTTCGCTAGCAGAACCGAAAAGGAAAAACCGCAAGAAGCACATAAAAAGGTAACGAAACAATCGGGTAGAACGTCTAAAAAACCTGAAAGACGTAACTGAACTCAATCAATATAGTAGTAAGTGATTTTAAGGGATAGACGTCATAAAGGAATAATAATTTAAACACTCTTAGTTCAAATGTAAAAGTTATAAAACTATAAAAATGCTGTAGAAAAATTTTGTTCAACATACATCAAGGCTTCGCATGAATCACAACCGTCTGATACCGTCTGTTCAACATATATTAGTTCCCGAAAACAAATTCTAATTAAAAAGTCACAGTGCATATAATTAATTCGAATAATTTCCTTTAATATAAAAAGTCCACCCGTACAATTCCAGTATGATGTATCCAGTCCAACTGAAAGAAGCCGCGATAGGGAGTACTAAGCGAGAAATATTCATACACCTTAGAAATGATCTTTGTGTTATTTTCTGTCCCAAGAGAAACTGTTGGAACTTTGTCTTGTTATAATAATACAAAAAGAATAGACCCAAGTTACAAGACAGAATTACTGTTACAAAATGTGGGTACGATAACCATAAAACAAGGGTGTCGACTTGTAACTAAGGAGTCAACTGTTCGAGCGCCGTTAATTACCACGAGTACAAAGATAATAAGTCCCAAAATAATCAATTTCAAGCCAATTAACCTGTCGTACACTGTTCCCAATATAGAAAG
Organism: Artemia sp. Qi Xiang Cuo; assembly: GCF_049724085.1. Lineage (NCBI taxonomy): Eukaryota > Metazoa > Arthropoda > Branchiopoda > Anostraca > Artemiidae > Artemia > Artemia sp. Qi Xiang Cuo. The sequence continues at coordinate 62,100,117 of NC_142805.1, forward strand.
TGAGGAATTGAAAACCTTGCTATGGTCCAAAATAGAAAAAATAAAGGGACATTAAGGCTTACAAAAATATTTCATTCAGATATAGGTGGACACTTAGGAGTAACGAAAACTTTCCATAAATTAAAACAATATTTTTACGTGCCGTCGGGAATAACAAAACTTAAAGAATTTGTAAGTACATGAGAAGCGTGTAACTTAAGAAAAAACACCCAAGCTTATCCTAATCCTCCAATGGGAAGAGTCCCGGTAGCGAGATTCCCCTTCGATATTGTCTCATTTGATTTATATGGAACCAGTAGAGGCTTGCCTGTTTCCAACAGAGGCCATACTTGTATTCTTTCAGTTATAGATCACTTTTCTGGATTTACCTTTTCAAAAGCATTAAAAAGTCAAGGCGCTTACGCCACAAGTAAAGCGTTAGCGAAGTTATTTTAATTACCACGAGCGCAAACATAATAAGTCCCAAAATAATCAATTTCAAGCCAATTAACCTGTCGTACACTGTTCCTAATATAGAAAGTGAGGAAATGAAAACCTTGCTATGGTCCAAAATAGAAAAAATAAAGGGACATTAAGGCTTACAAAAATAAGAGAAGCATTAGACTCCCAGATTCCCCTATTTAAAAATGATGACCAAAAATAAACACATGTGGATAATAGATACGGATTGTTCTCAACTAATTTCTGGTGGAACATACTACTGACCGTATTTTTCGTGTTCGCGATATCGCTAACCATGAAAATCTTACTGACTTTTAATTATGGAAAAATCCTGAGACTAAGATGGTGAAACCCAAAGGAAGAACACGGGGAAACGGCTGAAATGCAGAAGTTAAACCCGGAACCCCATGAGAACGTCTAAGCCAAGAAAAGGGAAGACATTAGAAAACGAGTGGGTATAGAGGTCTCCACTCGTCCTTGCTATGTCTTGTTCCCTCATTGTAAGTGTCGTTTACGTAAAACCGTGTGGCTATGACGGTGAAACATGCGGTTCTTAAACAGCACGGACGTGCGTGAACAATGCAGGCATGAAATATGTTGTAAAATTAGACCTCAAACTTAATAATGTAGCGTAACTTATATTTAAATGGTTATTTTAAATCTAATATAGAATTGAATGAGTGCTGAGAAAGATTAAGTTAAACTGTGTGCAATAAAGTATACCGAGGAAAATAATAAGGGACATTACTTAAAGTTAAGAGAAGTAATCTCTCATAAGAGAAATAGCAATGCCAGTTTGTTAAAAAACAGTATATGCATATTAACATTGGCATATGCTTGATATTACCTAGTAGAATAACGTTAACCATTTATTGTAACCAATCATATTGCTTATCATGTGTTATGACTATTTGTTTTAAAGAACGTGTGATTCTGCCTCGTTATTTTTATTAAAGGAAGTGGATCGACATATTGCAATTCAATCATTACAATGCGTAGTCCAGTGCAGATAAAACCTAGTAGCATCTATTTTCATCATACCTCAACCAACGAAGAGTACTCCCCATTGACTCTAGGCAATTTTCATCCCAGATTATTTACGAAAATTATAGTTACCTTTGATAGCTGTTTCCCCAACCACGAATCATATTGCGTATAAGCTAACACTATATTTGAATTTCAGTATCCAGTGCATTATCGAACTATATATTCACATAAATCCTGAGAGCCCCATCGACCAGTACAAGATATAAGTACATAAATATCAAACGTGATAATCACTATGGACCCATGTACCATACGACTGTATAGAAATGACATTTGATGACCCCAAAAATCATTTATGTATCGCAGATTCACGCGTCGAATCCCTTTCGATTATTTCTCGGAATCCATCCTATCACCTCTATCAAATGCGAAAAGTTAATATCTCTGTTATCCAATAAATGTTAAGAGATAATTTCTGAAAAATGGACCTGGACACCAACCATTGAATTACAGAAACCAAAATTAACCCCAGTGACTACCATGTCAGTGACAATATACCCCTCCCACAAGTTAAAGACAATATGTTGAAGGAGTCACTAAAGTTTGATGTCGACCCATTCCAAATCCAAACACCAATTCCCCTGTGATTAACGAAGGAATCACCGCAAAAGTTAATAGACGCAAGCCAGGCACGAACAATTTCATCAGAGAACTATAATCTCGAAGTGCACGAATGAACAATTTTATACGAGAATTACATTCAGTATGTGCTTTAAAATATACCAAGAATGACATGCTGAGAAGAAAACGAACACAGTCCAAGAGTTCAACCCCTGAATGATAAGGCACCCTATGAACTATCCAAAAACAGCGAGTGAGAATGAACTCTGATATCAAAATTCCACACACCTGTATCTGGGAGTATCATTTCCAGTTTGACAATTGTAGAAGCAAGATGAACATAACCATGCTCGAACTGTTCGGTGAAGAACTATATCGTAAGTGTTTTAAAAATTTTGCCAAGACGAAAGGAGTGAAGAACCAGAATTTACACTAGAAAGATTGAGTACGCTAAAAAGACATGAATGGTAATGAAATAGGTGTGAATTTACATATTTTACATTTTAATAACTTCGATAACTTAAAAATTCCAATATCCTATCAGTAATGCTACATAGCAAACATTCCCAGGGAAAGTGTTCAAATGTTCACCAGTGAACGTGGTAAACATAATATTGTGTGTTTTAAATCGTTCTTATATGTAGTGTTCGATGTTCAGATAGTTATATTTAGCGTTGCCGTACTATTCATTTAATGTAGCGTAGATAGGAAGCAGTGTGCCCTATAGTCAGCAAAATAAAAAAAAACTTGTAAAACGTGAATTCTCAAAAAATCTTATGTAAAGGTAGAATAGCCCCAACCCTTTTGGAAATGTAAAAGTCATCAGTGTTAGATGAAGAAAAAAGAAGAAAAAATCTTTAGTATAGTAGCTAGACTAGAACTATAGATAATCTCAGTCCAGTAGATGAACTTTAGATAGGGATGCATAATAAAATAAGAAAAGTAATAGAGAAAATTTTTTAGCACTCCTGATTAAGCTAAAATAAAAATATAAAATAATACGATGTCAATCAAAATTATATTGAATAAATAGTAAATAAATAGCGAATATTTCAAAAACCCAAGAGCAAGCAAGTCCTAATGACGGGATGTCATTAAATAATGGGAAGGGTAATATGTACCGTGAGTAAAATCTGATATATTTAAAATACAAAAAAATATAAATCTTTTTCTTCCTAAGGATAATACCGACTTCCTCTAATTAAGTTTAAATCTAGCTTCAAAAAAAAGAAAATTTCTTAATCAGCGAAAAGAAATATTGCATCTTAGCCTCAGTCAAACAACGACACTATTCGGTTTGAATTTCGCTAAGATATTTGGTAATAAAAAAAATGCTATATACAATGTTTCTCAGGAAGCTTAAGTTATAACGGTTAATCATCAGATATATTTAAAACAAATCATTGGACGATCAGTGACAATAATGAAGTGAGTTTGCGAACATAAGTACTAGGTAGCGGTCCCCTCCACAGGACTTGGGCCAATCGTGAAAAAGCTGGTAAAGCGCAGAAGTTATATTTTTGTGATATAGTGAAAAAAACTGTTTTTCGTTTTAATAATAGTTTGTCTCTATTGCCATCAATATTATTTTTTAGAGCGAATTTAGTCTTTGCCTTTGTTGTCGTCATTTGAAGTGAAGCACTTTTGTACACTTAAATGTAAGTCTCAATAAAAACTATTGCTTTTCTATTTTTGTCTCTTTTATATTATATGTCTGTATCTATTCGCACGGCAAATAATTAGTTCGTATGCCTCCAACGGTAGCGCTCCCAGGGATCCGATTCCTACATAACAGTAGGGGTAACTGATTTCCAGATAATTCAAGGAAAATAGGTTACATTTATATTGCTACATATTTTGTTTTCTTGCTTTCAGCGGGTGGCGCGTTCACCCGTCAACATTACTCCCCATTGCACTGGCGCAGGCCTCGACGGCAAAATCTTTAGCGCTATAAGTGGCGCTATCGAAGAACTTATAAGGTGTAAGTTCACAGCTTTAGAGCATAATATTACATCGACGCGGTCAATCTTCATTACTATAATTAACGGCCAGTCAATTATATTTTTCATCGCTAAAAGGGCATCGAGTGGTGTGTTTGTTTTGTTTGTGAGTCAGTAGTATGAACTGCAAAAGTTTTGCCTATTGGCAGACGAATGAAGTGAACATACTACTTGGCGCCCTTTTTTATGCTCTTTATGAATACATTAGACATTTTTCTCGGAGGTGAGTTTCGCTTCCACCCCTATACGTACCAATTAGGGGTGTATATTTGCACATTGGGGGGGGGGGAGGGGGGATTTTAAACTTACCTCTCATTTGTATCGGAAATAAACTTTGCCCCCACCCCCCGAGTGTGCGGGTATGTACCCTGAATTGGTGTATATGGGGGTGGGGGTGGAATTCGTTTCCGACAGAAATGATTGCTATATTTGGAGGGAGCAGGAAGAGGGGCATCGAGTCGTATGTTCACTTTATTTGCGTGTCAAAAATATGAACTGCCAAAAATTTACCAACAGTTGTGATTTACTGATCATTAGGACTACACCAGCTGGGATTGGCTACAATCTTGTGAAAAATCTGGTTTTTAAAAATTTGAATTTCTAGACAAAAATTACCTCTGTTAAAATTCTAGACAAGCTCCTTCTTGCACTTCATATTATTGACTTACAGATGGAGTGAGCGTACCAATCGGTGCTTTTTTTGTGCTCTTTCCAAATTTAATAATCATTTTTGGGTAAAATTCTTCTTTGCTACTTTTGGCTATCTTGGAGAGGGGTTTGGCTGGAGGGGGGTGAAGCTTTCGGGCATGGGTCTTCGGGCGGGAGTGTGTCCCGGGAGGGTGTTTTGGGGTGCATATTTCCACTCTTTCTCCCTCCAGAGGGTCCTGAAATTCGCCTACATGACAGGTCTATAACTATTGAAATTTTGACAAAACAGCATTTTACCTTAATTTTCTGTTATCAGTTTCTTTTTCTCTGGTTTTAGTTCTGAAAATGCAATTCCTGTTATTTGAGTAGAATTTCAAGCCACATCAACGATTTTTTTTTAATCTAGAAAATGCATTTGTATATCTTTAAAACCTTATAAATTGAGATTGAGAAAAGTGGTGCAGCTGAAAACAATTTTGTTGTACTTCATTTAAGGAGAAGATCGATTTTTCAAGGTTTTATTTTTTAACAAACAGATTCTTTAAAGGTCATCAAAGGTCAGGCCCCTCTAGAGAGAGGGAGAATGGAGTTGGGTGCTTCGGGATGCCTTCCCCGGACATAATTTAGCCTGTGGGCCAATCCCAGAGGGTTTCGTTTTCCGAGCCTGACCCCTTTCCAAGATGGCCAAAAGTAGCTAAAGTAGTTTTGGCTTTATTGTCTTAACTTATGTTCCTGGCCACCCCCAGGCCACTCAGCGTGTCCCTAGGTGACGATAGGGGAACGCCCTACAGATATGTAGGGTACCTCCATAGGAGGCACGGACTAAGGGGGGGACCTTGTCCCTGAGGGTCCATAATAGAAACTGGGGAATCCTCACCCGAGGTCATAAATACAAAAGGAAGAGGAAGAAGGCCCCTAAAATGTACACTCAACAGGGTCCACAGATTTGTCCACAAGTCCCATGAGTAAAAAACCTTCTCCCAGTAATTTGTTAAATTTCATGGTGTTGCAGAACACCATCGCAGGAGGATCACCTTTAAGTGGACACCTGCGGCAGGGCGTAAGATCCAGATCGATGGACAACGGCCTCTGAAAAGGGCTGCCTCGACCCTTTCGGGGCCCCTGCAAAACTGGGACCTTGCGGTCAATTTAATTCCCACTTGAGGAGTGGCACCCCTCGAGGAAATTATAGCCAAGTAAACGGGATTCTTACTAATGGACAATTCTTCTGGGCTTGGTATGTTTTGACGGGCGTCTTCGGGCTGAAAAACCTCTTCCTAGCTAATTTGTCTATTATGGTCTACCTCCCCATAGTAACATAATATTTATAGGCATGAATGTATAATGAGGTAATAGACTTGAGATTGTCTGTGCAGGATTTCGACTCTTGTTGATAGAAGAGTATCGCCAAGTTGTGACCAAGAAGGGCCCAGGATTGCACAAAGCCTCCATTCATTGAGGTTCCATGAACTTCTTGCTGTCCGGTTCTAAGCCGGCTTAAGCACTTCGGTGTAGACTTGAGAAGATGTGTGATCCCCGTCCTGCACTGGTATCCGGGATCATTGCTTTTCCTGAGGTAAAAAAAATATCAATGATTTAAAGAACATGAAAATTGGAACTTGGAATGTTACGACGTTAAAAAATGACCATCGTATCGATATTTTGACGGACGAATTCAGACGATTCGAACTGGACTTATTAAGAGTTACAGAAACTCATATCCTAGGTGTAGGAAGCATAAAATTAGGTGATATAGAACTTGTTTACTCAGGCAGGAAGTTTACTCAGGCAGGAAAGCCCCTGTAGAACCGACAGACGGAGATACTAGTGACTCAGATGAATTTTACTTAAAGTTACAGGAGTAAATAGACAGGGTCCCATGAAAAAATAGGATGTTTTTTCTAGGAGATTTTAAAGCCGAGGTCGGTAGAAATAGGGATAGATAGTACCCTATCCTAGGTAAACTTGGTGTAGGAAAAGAAAACAGTAATGGATACAGACTTTTTCCATTTTGAAGGTATAACAATCTACTACTACTAACAACTCACCGCAGCACCAAGTCGCCTGAGGCCAACACAACTACGGACGCTCCTCCTCCATCCCAATATATTCAAAGCATCCCTTTTTACACCCACCCACGAAGTTCCCATTTCCTTTAAATCTTTCTTTACGACGTTCTCCCACCCCAGACGAGGACGACCGGCTTTTCGTTGAGCCCTAGACGGTTGGCCAAAAAGAACAATCTTCGGCGATCTGTCATTCTTCATCCGCACAGCGTGCCCTAGCCACCTACACCTTTCTTTCATTATAGAGCGGTATTGAACCATATTTTTCGCATAGCCTCTTGTTCAAAATACGGTCAGTCAGCCGGGTACCCAGAACAATCCTTTAGCAATTTCTCTGGAAAACATCAAGCAAATCTCCATCCACTTTTCTGAGCGCCCATGCTTCAGAGCCATATTTGACCACTGTTATCACTGTAGCTTCTAATATTATAATCTTGGTTTGCAGACTTATCTTCCTATTCTTCCAAACTATTTTTAACTGTGAAAAAACACCCTGAGCCTTGGCTATTCTACTTTTAACATCTTCACTGCTCCCACCGTCTTTACTCATAATACTACCAAGGTAAGTGAAGCTGCCCACCTGATCAATCTTTTCATTACACAACGTCACCTTTTCATCTTCACTTATTCCTAGCCTTAGTGACATAGTCTTCTTAACATTAATTTTCAAACCTATTCTGGCACCCTGAACTCACAAAACCTCTAAAACTTCATTCATTTTGCTCACACTTTCATCTAGGATGCTTAAATCACCGGCATAATCTAAGTCCAGGAGACTTTTTCCTACCCATTGGATTCCGTGGTCTCCCATTGCCTGCTCCTTAAGACAAATCCATCAAAAAAATCCATATAAAGGGGGATAGAACACAATCCAGCTTAACTCCTGATTTAATATTAAACCAGCTGCTAACCTCATTTTCTACCTTAACCACATCAGTGTTATTCTCATACATAGCAATAATCACTTTACTGTATTTGTCTGGTATACCATACAAGGATAAAACCTTTACTTAAGCTCTTCTATCAACAGAATCGAGCGCTTGCTCATAATCTATAAACTGAGAACCAAAGGCGTTTGACAACTCAGGCACCTCTCAATTATTAGCCTAAGAGTGAAAATTTGGTCGACACATCCTCTACCTATTCTAAAGCCGCACTGTTCTTCTCTTAAAACTTTGTCTACGGCATCTCTCAGTCTAAAAAGTATCATACTACTAAGCAATTTACTACCTACAGAGACCAGACTAATGCCTCGAGAATTACCACACTCACTTTTATCCCCTTTCTTATAAAGTGGCTTAATTAAGGTTTTCCTAAAATCGTTAGGTGCTTATCCTTTTTCAAAAATCATATTCATAATCTTCAGTGACTTATTTCTAACCTCAAAGCCACCATGTTTAAGAAACTCATTTACGTTACTATCAGCACCTGGAGCCTTATTATTTTTAACTCCTTTTAGTACTGTCGCTAATTTTTCCTCGCAAAACAAATCATCCTTCCAATCAAAGGCATCAAAAAATTTTCAATTTTCCTATACATCCTTTCCTGCAACCCTATATCAATTAAGCAAATTATCAAAATGTCCTGCCAATCTCTATTTAGTTCTTTCCTTATTGCTAATTGTGGCCCCATTCCTGTCTTTAACTGGGCCAAGCACGGATTGACTACTCCCTCTAATTTTTTAACATGCCAGTACAAAATTTTACTATTATGCCGTCTAGCTGCATCTTCCAGATCCTCGGCAATTTTATCTATGGCCTCCACTTCACACCTCCTTAGTTTATATTTTAATGCTTCCTCCACTCTCCTTATATTCTTTTCGTTTTCATATGATCTCTCACTCAGATAGTTTTTGTACAAGCCCTTTGTCCTTTCTATTAAACATAAAGCTTTTTCACTAATATTCTTAGCTGCAGTTCTAGCTTACTTCCCTACGACACCTTCAGCAACTTCACAAATTATTTTTGTAAAGTTATTCCGACCATCTTCCACATTATAAATTTTAAACTCTCAAGTTTAGTATTCAACTGTTCCCGGAAAGTTATCCTCAAATTCTCATCCTTGAGTCTACCACCATCATAACTTTCCGGGAGGTAGTTATCCTTCCGATATTTCAGCTTTAAATTAACCCTTGACCCTACTAGATGGTAACCTTTACTTTTAACATCAATAACAGCACTCCTGTATACCCTAGTATCTTGTATTGATCCCTCCAGTCTTCGGTTTACTATAACATAATTAATAAGGTTTGCTGTTTTACCATCACGTGAATACCATGTTAACTTATGAGCCATTTTATGACCAAACACCGTATTGGTTATAACTAGATTGTTATACCTACAAAATTGCAAAATTCTGTATCCAGTACCTAGGATACATCACCAAATTTACCTAGGCTAGGATACCATCTATCCCTATTTCTACTGACCTGGGCGTCAAAATCCCCTAGTAAACACATCATCTTTCTACCTGGGACCCTGTCTATTTGCTCCTGTAACTGCAAGTAAAATTCATCTGAGTCACTAGTATCTCTGTCAGTCGGTTGTACAGGGGCATATACAACTATAACTGATACCCTGAACATTTTAGTCATAAAATGAGCAATTCGTATTCTATTATTAATACTTTCCCAGCCTAAACAAGACTTCAATTCAATTCAAACTTTTTATTTCCTCCGAATACGAAGAGTAAAAAAAAATAAATAAAAATAATAACCGCTAATCAACAGGTTTTAAACTATATAACAACAAATACGCAAAGGCCTCCAATCAAAATTACCACACAAATTAACACTTCATTCAATAGATAATAAAAATTAACACTTAACAAATTAACACTTCATTCAAAAATTAAATCAAATAAAATAAATTAAGCTTCGTGCGCAGCTTTATATAAATTATGAGAAAAAACAGGTAATTTGAATAAAAATTCTTTTGCTTTTTCTCCAAAACATCAACAGGGTTTTTTATTTTATATGTATTCATTAAAAAAGTATTTGATTCAGATTTAGAAAAGCAGCAAAGGAAGTTAGCAAAATTAAAAAATGTGGTTTTTACATGCGCAATATTACTAATTCTAAAAAACGGGAGAAGCGATGAAAAAACTAAAATCTGAGGCAAAGTGACTGTATTATATACCCGAGCCAGTGATTTCCGAGAAAGAAGATCCGAAGAAAAATTACTGCCCCGAAGCTCGACGCTATTCTACTTTTAACAGCTTTAGAAATAGAAGCACGGCATTAGGAACTTAGCAGCTTCCTTATTCATCATGAGCCCTACTCCCTGTCTATGTACCCCATCCTTCCTGCCTGAGTAAACAAATTCTATATCACCTAATTTCATGCTTTCTACCCCTGGGATATGAGTTTCTGAAACTCCTAATAAGTCCAGTTCGAATCGTCTGAATTCGTTAGTCAAAATGTCGATACGATGGTAATTTTTTTACCGTCGTAACATGCCAAATTCCAATTTTCATGTTCTTTACATCATTGAATTTATTTTCGCCTCAGGAAAAGCAATGATCCCGGATACCAGTGCAGGACGGGGATCATAGATCTTCTCAAGTCCACACCGTAGTGCTTAAGCCGGCTTTGAACCGGACAGCAAGAAGTCCCTGAGACCTCCAATACTGGAGGCTTTGTGTACGGTGTTTGGTCACAAAATGGCTCATAAGCTAACATGGTATTCACGTGATGGTAAGACATGAAATCTTATTGATTATGTTATAGTAAACCGTAGACTGGCAGGATCAATACAAGATACGAGGGTATATAGGAGTGCTGTTATTGATGTTGAAAGTAAAGGTCACCATCTAGTAGTGACAAGGGTTAATTTAAAGCTGAAATATCGGAAGGGTAACTACCTCCCGCGAAGTTATGATGTTGGTAGACTCCAGGATGAGAATTTGAAAGAAACTTTCCAGAAACAGTTGAATATTAAACTTGAGAATTAAAATTTGATAATGTGGAAGATGGTTGGAATAATTTTAGAAAAATAATTTGTGAAGTTGCTGAAGCTGTCTTACGGAAGAAAGCTAGAACTGCAGCTAAGAATATTAATGAAAAAGCTATATGTTTAATAGGTTTTGGGAGTCCAGGGTGATAGAATAGGTTTGAAAATTAAGGCTAGGAAGAAAAAAGTCACTAAGGCTAGGAATAAGCGAAGATGAAAAGGTGACGTTTGGTAATGAAAAGATTGATGAGGTGGGCAGCTTCACTTACCTTTGTAGTATTATTAGTAGAGATGGTGGGAGCAGTGAAGATGTTAAAAGTAGAATAGCAATTAAAAAAAGTTCGGAAGAACAGGAAGATAAGTCTGCAAACCAAGATTAGAATTTTAGAAGCTACAGTGATGACAGTGGTCAAATAAGGCTCTGAAGCATGGGCACTCAGAAAAGCGGATGAAGATTTACTAGATGTTTTCAAGAGAAATTTCTTAAGGATTGTTCTGGGTACCCGGCTGACTGACCGCATTTCAAACAATAGGTTATACGAAAAATGTGGTTCAATACCGGTCTGTAGGGCTATAATGAAAGAAAGGTTGAGGTGGCTAGGTCACGTTATCAAGAGAGTGAAGCATGACAGATTGTTCTTTTCGGCCAACCGTCTACAGCTAAGCGGAAAGCAGGTCGTCCTCGTGTGGAGTGGGAGGACGTCATAAAGAAAGATTTAAAGGAAATGGGAACTTCGTGGGCGGTTGTAAAAAAAAGAGGCTTTGAATAGATTGAGATGGAGGAGGAGCTTGCGTAGTAGTGTTGGCTTCAGGCGGCTTGGTGCTGCGGTGAGTTGTTAGTAGTAGTAAACACTCGCGCTGTAATTGGAGTACAAGAAAGCGAACTTCCCCTTCATATATCTAGTAAAAACATTTAAAAGAAATAAAAACAAGGTGAGAACAATTTTAAATATATTTCGTTTTTAGTAAAGCACAAATTATGTTCTGGTCTTGAGAAGGCATGGGGGTTGTCAGTCCTACTAAGCTTGATTTATGCTCGTTTTGAGTTTACTGAAAAAAAATGAAATAAATGAAAAACTTAAAAAAACGATCCTCCTCCGAAATTTATATATCAACCTTTCTATATATACCTTATATGCCCACAGGGGATAACTTACCTTTTCCTGAGAGCTGTGGCGGGGGGTTGTAATCCTCAAAGACATAATTTCCGGACCTTTCAATTTCGTTGAACAAAATGACTATCTCAATTTTTTTTGGATGTGTTTTGGGAAATATTAGGCGAGGGAGGGGGTTAGTTGCCCTCCAATCACTTTCTGAAATTAAAAAGGACGTTGACCCTTTCAATTTCCAATCGAATGAGCTGTTTTCGAAGTTTCTACGACAACAAATGGCCAACTGAAAATTTCTATCAGATGCATTTCGCAAAAATATGAGGTTTGGTGGAAGGGGGGGGGATGTCCACCCTCCAAATACTCCGAGTCTTAAAAAGGGCACAAGAACTTCTGATTACGAATCAAAAGAGCTCCCTCCAAAGTTTATACAATCGTCCTTTCTATATATACCTTAGATGCTCCCAGAGCAAAACTTTCAACTCTTGGCCTGAGGGCTGTGGGAAGGGGGGGGGACGTCATCCTCAAAGACATAATTTCCAGACCTTTCAATTACATTGATAAAATGACAAATGAAACTCAGAGAGGAAAGAAACTAACAAAATGAAAAATAAAATCAAAAAGGGTGAAAAAACGAGGATTTTATCAGCCAGTGGCGAACCATGAAGAAGACAAAATATAAGCAAATATTTCTACAAGGACTTCCACTAAGTCGTCCTCAGTGCTAAACAAAAAAAAAACGAAAATCTAACCTTTCGAAGTTTACCCTACAAAGACAGAACAGACACTGAATAAAAACTAGGCAGGAAACAATGAAAAAGAATTTACCAAGATGATTGGGCAAGAATCTTTTGCTTTGCAATAGTTTCAGCTGGTCTACATTTTCGTTTTTCATTAGATATGCAAATAGGTTCTTTTAAGTTATACCGGGTAAAAAATATTGATTGAGTCCTTCAAAATTAAACTGTCGTAAATTGGGCTTAATGAAATATCTCCAGTATCTCTATTTATTGCTAAATTTTGGTTCATATATTTTTTTTTTATCTCAATTACCTCTTTAAAAGTTTGTGGTACGCCATTTACAGTTGATATTAAGGTTGCCTCACCAAAAAGAACTAGATGGGTCAGATTTACGAAAATATACGATGCCAATGCCGAATCAAAGTTGTCATTGTTATTTTTTAATCTCAGGGACTTATCTATTGAAGTTTTGAGCTCATGCAAACGTTCACCTAGTTGTTGATGGGTCAACCAATGTAAAATTTCCCACAAGAACACGGGATTCTGTAGACACCACTACCCAGAACAGGATACGTTTTATACTTTACTAAGTTGAAAAAGTGTTCAAATTTTTGTTTAGTCTTGAAAGAAACAGAGAGATTATGTTTTTTTTTTTAATTTTTAAGTTTTAGGTTGTACGGTAAACCGATAAAAGTTTTTTTCTCAGTTGTCGGGGTAATTGGATCAAGGGGAACGACCTACTTATTTTGTTCTTTTATCTTTTTTAATAGTCTATCTATAATACTTTGAATAAGTTGATTGGGTAGCCATTGTAGAAAAGAATATCCTTGACATAATTTAATTCAGAACTTATATGACTACGGGAAAATTTTTTAAAACTCAGTGGACTCAAGAGATTATTACCCCTCTTCACAGAAGGAGGGTGATGGGACGAGAAATGTAGATACCGATCGTTATGGGTCGGCTTTCTATATATAGAAAATCCAAGGCTAGGAATATTTTTTATAATTAAAACATCCAAAAAAGGCAGCTTACTGAATCTTCCAGCTCCATTGTGAATTGGAAATTCGAATCAAAAGAGTTCAAATGTGCCAAAAAGATTTATTAGAGTATCTTGTCCGTGTTCCTAAACAGAGAGGATATCATCAACGAAACGAATCTAGTGTTTTAAGAGGAAACTATTCAAAGCAGACTGTTCTATGAAATCCATGTAAAAATTTGCCAAATAAGGAGACAAGACAGTGCCCATGGATAAGCCCATTATTTGAAGGAAAAATTTGTTTCGGAATTTCAAATACGAGGAGAACTTTTTGCAAAGACGAACAAGGGTCATTATTGTATCAATTTCCAAAGTTTTGTAATCCGTCCAAGCTGAATTCTCCTCAAATTTTCTTTGTAAGGCCTGCTCACATTTATGGACATCACATGAAGTGTACATAGAAACTGCATTCAAACTAGATAAAATAGTATTTTCTGTTGTACTTTGATTTTTTAACTTCTCAACAAGATCTATGGAGTTTTTTATATACGATTTCTGTGTGCTTAAAAGAGGCTTAAAAATGGTGGCTAAAAAACTTCCTATACCCCTAGCTGGAGAACTATAGCATGCTACAATAGGCTGTAACGGAATATCTTTCTTATGGATTTTAGGCAGACCATAAAACTTTGGGCCTGAACAACCTTTGGGGTAAAATTTTCTGTACATTTAAGGGGTAATTAGTCTAATATCTTTTAAAATTCCTAGTTCTTTTCTTAACTGCTGTGTGTATTTGTCCGTGGGATCAATTTTTATTTCTTTGTAAGTATTTTTATCCATTAAAAGGGTGTTACCTAAAAAATTTTATTGGATGTGTTTGGGGAAATAGTGGGCGTGGGAGAGGAGTTAGTTACCCTCCAATCAGTTTCGAATATTAAAATTGGGCACTGTCTCTTTAGATTTCCAATAAAATGAGCTGTTTTTGAAGTTTCTTCGACAATAAATGGCCATCTCAAAATTTATATCAGATGCACATCGGAAAAATACGAGGTGTGTGGGGGGGGAGGTATCCAACCTCTGATTACTTTGAATCTTAAAAAGGGCGCTAAAACTTCTGATTACTGATCCAATGAGCCCCCTCCAAAGTTTATACGATCGTCCTTTCTATGCATACCTTATATGCCCCTAGGGCATATCTTACAACCCTTGCCTTGAGGGCTCTGGAGGGATTGGATGGATTTGGGGAAATGGTGGGAGTGGGAGGGGAGTTAGTTGCCCTCCAATCACTTTTGACTATTAAAACGAACACTAGCCCTTTCAATTTCCAATCAAATGACCTCTTTTCGAAGTTTCTACGACAACAAATGGACCTCTCAAAATTTCTATCAGATGAATTTCGGGAAAATACGAGGGGTGAGGTGGTTTCCACCCTCCAATCAATCTGAATCTTAGAAAGAGCGCTAGAATTTTTGATTATCAGTACAATAATCCCCTCCGAAGTTTAGACGATCACCCATTCTATATATATCTTATATACCCCCAGGGCATAACTTAAAACCCTAGCCCTGAGGGCTGTTGTCAACCTCAAAGACATGATTTCCGGACCTTTCAATTACGTTAAACAAAATGGCTATCTCAAAATTTTGATTGGATACTTTTGAGGAAATGGTGGGCGTGGGAGGGGGGTTAGTAACCCTAAAATCACTTTCGACTATAAAGAAGAGCACTAGCCCTTTCACTTTCCAATCGAATGAGCTCTTTTCAAATTTTCTAAGACCACAAATGGCCATCTCAAAACTTCTATCTGATGCATTTAGGGGAAAATACGAGGTGTGAGGGGGGGGAGGTATCCACCCTTTGATCACTCTTAATGATGAAAAGTGCACTAGAACATCTGATTTTCAATCAAATGAGCCCAATTCCAGAGTTTTTACGATCACCCTTTCTATATATACCTAATATAACCCAAGGGCATATTTTATAACCTTGATCTGAGAGCTGTGGGGAGTTCCCATCCTCAAAGACATAATTTTCGGACCTTTCAATTACGTTGAACAAAATGGCTGTCTCGAAAGTTTAAATGGATGTGTTTGGGGAAATGGGGGCTTGGGAGGGGAATTAGTTGCCCTCCAATCACTTTTGATAATTAAAAAGGGCACTAGCCCTTTTTAGCCTTTTCAATTGAATGAGCTCTTTTTGAAGTTTCAACGGCAACAAATGGCCATCTCAAAATTTCTATCAGATGCATTTCGGGAAAATATGATCGTGTGGGGGGCGGGTGTCCACCCTCCAATCTGATTAGCAATCCAATGAGCCTTCTCCGAAGTTTATACGATCACCCTTTCTATGTAAACCTTAAAATCGAGGGCTGAGGGCTGTGGGGGGTTGTCATCCTCAAAGACATAATTTCCGTATCTTTCAACTATGTTGAACAAAACAGCTGTCTCAAAATTTTGATTGAGTGTTTGGGGAAATGGTGGGCGTGATAGGTGGGTTAGTTGGCCTCCAATCACTTTCGACTATTAAAAAGGGCACTAGTTCTTTCAATTTGTAATCGAATGAGCCGTTTTCGAAGTTTCTACGACAACTCCTTCGATGCGAAGTGCCCTGGTCTAAACAACATCGGAATACCGTACCTAATTTCATTCAATATCAAGTTCTTTAGCAATTAAATATGTCCAACAAATTGTGTCCAATTTCGTAAAGGAGGCATGAAATGCTGATGAAGTTTGGAGCTGACATCCTAAAGTCCTCAACACACCGAGATATCCTTCCTCCGTTTACTTCAGAGACCCACGCACACAAGACAAGGTTGGCAACTCTGAAAGAGGGAAAAAACCGTTGGAGTGCCCGCCTATACACTCGACAACAAGATATCTAAAATCATTTGTGCCCTACTATGTCAGATGTTACAACAATAGTGTCCTGAAGTAGAGGTGATGGTTCATCATTTGTGTTTTTCTTGGTGTTGTGTCTTTTTGTGCTTTTCTTTTTTTTGCTTAAATTGACGATACCCATGTTATTGCAGTGTGATAAATGGAACGAATAAAGATTATTAATATTATCATTATTAGGTGACTTTTGTAGGAAACAGGCGTTGAGAATGCAAAAAAATCCCACCTGGGTCCTTTCGCTTTAAACTCCAAATGACAACTGAAATACACTTTTATTATGTATTTACTTTTTTTGGATACTTCAATTTCATTGGAATTAGTTGATCATACAGAGATGAGTGACGAGTTGTTTCATGTTTTTGGGGTCTAAGAGAACTAAATTTTCTTCCACGGGATGGGAGGATGAAACGCGTTTAATACTAGACAAAACCCATCACCTGCGTGTAGCCTAGTTCTAAAATTATACTAGGATACTTATCGGTTATATAATACACACTCGAGAATTTCGATCGCAAAGGATGCGAACATGACACAAGAAACTGGTCAAGCAACTCCTTTATACCAGAGAATTAGCTTTGGCTAGTTTGGCAAATAAATTGTAGGTATATCTTATTTAAGTATTTATTTGATATTTTGGTCAGGTAAAGTTAGGTTACGTATTTAATATATACTATGCTTTTCCCCCCCCCCCCTTACGTGCAAATATACGGCCCAAATCTGTTTCTAAACTATTATATTTTCATTATATTTTGTTTGATTTCATTAGCATTAACCAAACTTCACTTCTTGAGTCTGTATTATGTAACCGATATGCACCTTATACTAGCCTGTATTAGTTGAATTTGGGCAATAGCATTGAAATTTAGATCGAGAAACTGAATTTTATTGACAGCAGAATTAGAAACGGTCACAAGCATGATATATTCTGTTAAACAGTAAAAAATAGAAAACATGCAAAATTCGATTGCAACGGAATTGATGAGCTTTGGGTGTATTTATTCAACAGAAAAACCAATAATATGGAAAAACAACAGTCACCTTGCCTTCAAAATTGGAATTTTTTTCATAATAAGAATAAAGAGATTTTTCTAGGATATGACTCATGCTTCTTGGGCTAAATAAATAATTTTTAGTAGCCAACCTTAAATATAGTTTATAAGTTTTTTGAATCCCAATTTTCATAAGGGAGCTCAGTGAATTTTACATGAATCTCAAAAGAGAAAAAAAAGGAAGAAAAGCAAATCTTTAAAATCGCAGTAGGCTAATGACTAAAATATGCAGTTTGAAGAAGCAAATGAGTTTTGTTTTACATTCATCTTGCCCAAAATTTCAAAACAAATTAGTAAATTTATAAAACCTCATTTTTAATCAAAATTCATTTAAATTACTTTCAACGACCGCAATATTCTCTGTAAGTCAGTTTGAAATAACTAGCCTTTTGCTTGGCCCGAGAAAAATAGCCAAAAAAGCCGGCAACCAGTAACACGTTTGTTCTGATCAGTTAAACAAGCACTTTATTCTCTGAAAGAGCTGAAATCGGTCCTTCTCAAATCCTTAGAAGCAACTATATCTGAGAGTAAAACTCATTACTATGCCTTTAAACTTTCATAATTGAAAACTTTCCGATGTACCAACAAATTTGAAAACTGCCAAGTAGCATTGTTATTTTGCTGCCCAACTTTTTCCATGACAGGCCCCCTCCATCTCAAATCAAATTTGTGGTCCACTTAAGCTAGAAAACACAACTGAAATCCCTGCAAATTTCAAACTAAATCAGAAAATAAAATCGTTAGCCCATTTTGAAAAAGGAACACAATGGAATAATTTCTAAGCAATTTGAAAACAAAGCTTTTGGGTCTTTTGAACAAACAAGAAAATCTTGATTTTCAAGTTTAGGACAATGTAGACCTGTTTCTTTTGATCAAAGTTTTTTTCAGCAAAAGAGGGGGGTGGGGTTAAGAATTTGGACAGTGTGAAATCAGAAAACAATTCTTATTTCATAATGTCAGAATAATTGTAGCTAACACATTTTGCATGCAGACCCACTATATTTTACACTCAACCCCCTAATGTGTAAATATATAGCCCAAATTTGTTTTTAGAGTATTATATTTTTATCATAATCAGGTATATTTTATTAGAATTAACCTAACTTCACTTCTTGAGCGGTAGGGGGTATATCTTAAAAATACCAAAACTTCTTTCAATAAAAACTACCATTATGCCTGAAGGTCTTGTTGCAGTCTATAAACCAAGATGCTTTTCTTAGAATGGGTTGTTAGATATTAATTCCGAATTAAATAAATCTAACTCGATAGTAGTAGTTATAATTATTTGTGAGAATAATGACAACAAACCAATGAGGATCCAGCTTGTATTATTACATTCTCACTAAACTCCTGCATACACTCTTTGATGCCTTTAAAAATTGTTCAAATCAGAACAAAATTTTCTAACATAGATTACATTTAAAATGTTTCTCATCTGTGTGCAGTCTTTGATCTGTATCCAAAGAGCAGACTAGTTTTTTACAATTTCATTTTTGTTTGTACCAACTTTTATGAAATTCTCGTCCTCTAGTAATTGCCAGTTTCCTGAAAAAAATCTTGCATATAAACTCGCTCAAAACTCTTCTCACCTACAGAACATTGAGTTGGTTTTTCACTAGTATACACTCTTTGGTCCTGCTTCAGAAATGGCGTTTTCACATACATCACATTTAAACGTTTTCTCACCTGAATGCAGTCTTTGATGCGCGTTAAAACTTGCTGCTTGAGAAGAGGTCTGGCCACATATATCTTATTTAAAAGGCTTTTCATCTGTATGCACTCTCTGGTACGTCTTTAAAGTGTACAAACGAGTAAAAATCTTGTCACATACATGACATTTAAAGGGTTTCTCACCCATATACACTCTTTGGTGCCGGTTCAAACTTGCTGCTTGAGAAAAGATCTGATCTATCACATTCCAAAGGCTTTTCACCTGTATGCACTCTCTGGTGCGTCTTTAAAACATGCAAAAAAGAGAAAGTCTTGTCACATACATGACATTTAAACAGTTTCTCAACCGTATCTCTTTGGTGCTGCTTCAAACTTCCAGCGTCAGAAATGGCCTTCTCATATACATCACATTGAAACGCTTTCTCACCTGAATGTAGTCTTTGATACGAGTTAAAACTTGCTGCTTGAGAAAAGGTCTGGTCAGATACATCTTACTTAAAAGGCTTTTCACCTGAATGCACTCTCTGGTGCGTCTTTAAAGTATACACACGACAAAAAATCTTGTTAAATACATGACATTTAAAGGGTTTGTCACCCGTATGCACTCTTAGGTGCCGGTTCAAATTTGGTTCTTGAGAAAAGGTCTGGTCACATACATCTTATTTAAAAGGCTTTTCACCTGTATGCACACTCTGGTGCATCTTTAAAGTATACAAACGAGAAAAAATCCTGTCACATACATGACATTTAAAGGGTTTCTCACCCGTATGCACTCTTTGGTGCCGATTCAAACTTGCTGCTTGAGAAAAGGTCTGATCACATCTATCACATTTAAAAGGCTTTTCACCTGTATGCACTCTCTGGTGAGTCTTTAAAACATGCAAAAAAAAGAAAGTCTTGTCACATATATGACATTTAAACGGTTTCTCACCCGTATCTCTTTGGTGCTGCTTCAAACTTCCTGCGTCAGAAAAGGTCTTCTCACATACCTCACATTTAAACATTTTCTCACGTGAATGCAGTCTTTGATGCGCATTCAAACTGTCTGCTCGAGAAAAGGTTTTGTCACATACACCACATTTAAAAGGCTTTTCACCTGTATGCACTCTCTGGTGCGTCTTTAAAGCATTCAATTGAGAGAACGTTCTGTCACATATATGACATTTAAACGGTTTCTCACCCGTATGCACTCTTTGGTGCTGCCTCAAATATCCTGCTTCAGAAAAGGCCTTCTCACATACATCACATATAAAAGGCTTTTCACCTGTATGCATTCTCTGGTGTGTCTTTAAACTATACATACGAGAAAAAGTCTTGTCACATACATGACAATTAAACGGTTTCTCACCCGTATGCACTAGTTGATGCGAATTCAAATGTGCTTTTTGAGAAAAGACCTTGTCACATACCTCACATTTATATTTCTTTTCTCCTTTATGTGAGCTTTGATGTCTTTCTGATTTTCTATGCTTTTTACTTTGCAAGCGACTTTTCAAACATGTTTTATCATTTTCGAAGCCTTTTGCTTCAGATTCCAATGCAAATGGATTTGAGAAACCACTCAGAGTATCAACAAGTAGTGACGTATTTCTCTGTAAGTATAGTCCAGACACGTGTGGTGAGAAGCGACCTAAAAAATTCGACTGAGTTAAAAAAGAAAACAGTATATCTTTCGATATATTTTAACAACAAATTTTATTTTCGAACCCTTTTCTCTAGCTCTTGCTGATGCTTATATTAGCTATTAAAATTAGATATTCTGATGTAAGTAAAGAGCGGAAATGAAACCTTAGACGACCAAAAAATGCACCTAGGTTAAATCCAACCATAAATGGAGGAGATGCAATGTTACAACAAATATTAGGATTTTTCATAACTGAATGAGGAAGAGCAAAAAAAATGTACATCATTTGTAGAAGTCAAACACTTTTTGGGTAACCACAAAGCTGAATATTATGTCACCTTGGAAAACAATATGCTTATCCGTTTCAGAAACCATGGTTGTAACATGAGTATTCAAGTTCACTATTTATATAGCCATTTGAACTATTTCTCAGAGACTTTAGTCACTACTAGTAATGAGCAAGGTGAAAGATTTCACCAAGACTTAAAGACTATGGAAGACTGCTACAATATGGGTACTATGCAAAAATAGGGTAAGACCAAGAGGCTCATTGGATAAAAAATCGGAAGTTCTAGTGCCCTTTTTAGGAGTTAAAAAATATCGAAGGGCAACAAACCACCCTCCACGTCTTTTTGATTGATTGAAAAAAATGATTGAACTACATGAGCGATCGTTATGTAGAGTTTAAACTTGGATGCATGAAAACAAACTAAAATACATTTATATATATATATATATATATATATATATATATATATATATATATATATATATATATATATATATATATATATATATATATATATATATATATATATATATATATATATATATATATATATATATATATATATATATATATATATATATATATATATATATATATATATATATATATATATATATATATATATATATATATAAAATATATATATATATATATATATATATAAAGAAAGAAAAACGAGCAAAAATGGGGTTTTTATAGGCCAAATGAAGATACTGAAAAAACGAAGCGAATATTTCGAGAGAACAAACGCCTCTCTTCTTCAGTGCGAAACGAAACGATGTATCAATAAAAGCCAAAAATTAAAAGAATTAAAACCAACTACCTAACAACCATAAAAGCGAGTTATTCGCCAATATCCGCGATTTGCACAAAATCCAAAAAATATGAACTGCCATCGACGGATACTAGCGAACAACTGAACAAGGAAAGGAATAACATGATTTAAAATACCAAACCCTATACGTTCTGTAAATTGCCATTTACAGGCAATTTACAGAAAAAGAAAATAATAGTTTAAATCTTTTCGTTTTTTGAGACTTTACAGTTTGGCCTGGTATTTGGATGCGGGAGGGAATTTTTCTGAAATTTTTACCAACATACACCCTTCTAAAAATCCGGATACAAATAGTAGTGTTTAATTTATTTTCATACCTCCTCTGGTTGACCTGAAATAGAAATTTTGATACCCTTCGCAAAAAATCTGTTTAATTTCTTTGATAGCTTGGATACACTTACGCTATTCTGATTTGGTTAAATTTTAAGAGCAGAAGTAGCCCCAAAAGTTTGAACTTAGTACCCTCAGTCGTTCTTGGGATACTGCTGAGATGCCTTATTGGGAACTAGCATTAACGAAGTGCATTTTGATTTAATCTTAAGGCAAAACTTAGTTTTTAAACATGATGGGCAATAGGATGGGTGGGTGTTAGTAGGGGATCAATTGCCCTTCGATTAAATTTAGCTATTTAAAAGTGCACTATTTCTTTGTACTATAAATCAATCAAGCCCACTTTGAAATCTTTGCGACAATTCCTTCGATACGAAGTGCCCTGGTCTAAACAAAAAAAAAATACATTGCACCCACATCGCTCTTTACTATAAACACGTTAAGCCTTCCAATCATTTTAAACTATTAAAAAGGGCATTAGCCCTTTCAATTTCCGATCGAATGAGCCCTTTTTTAGTTCCTACGTCAACGCTTTCTATAAACACCTTATACGCCCCAACGGCATAAATTACAACCCTTGCCCTGAGGCTCTGAGGGGGTTGTTATCCTCAAAGACCTAATTTCAAGCAACAAAATGACTATCTCTAAATTTTGATTGGATGTGTTTGGGGAAACGGTGGGCGTAAGAGGGGGAGTTACTTGCTCTCCAGTCACTTTCGACTATTAAAAAGGGCATTAGACCTTTCAATTTCCAATCAAATGAGTCCTTTTTGAAGTTTCTACGACAAAGCTTTCTATAAAAAAAAACTTATGTGCCCCCAGGGTATAACTTGCAACCCTTGACTTGAGGGCTGTGGCGGGAGTGTTATCCCCAAAAACATAATTTCCAGACCTTTTAACTACTTTGAACAAAATGTCTATCTCAAAATTCTAATTGGATGTGTTTGAGGAAATGGTGGGTGTGAGAGGGGTGTTAGTTATCCTCCAATCTCTTTCGACTATTAAAAAGGGCACAAGCCCTTCTAGTTTCCAATCGAATGAGCCCTTTTTGAAGTTTCTACAACATCGCTATCTATAATATGCCCCCAGGGCACAACTTACAACCCTTGTCCTCAGGGTTCTGAGATGGTTATCGTCCTCAAAGACTTAATATCTAAAGCTTTTAACTACCGTGAACAAAATGGCTATCTAAAAATTTTAATTGGATGTGTTTGGGGAAAAGGTCGGCGTGAGAGGGGGGTTAGTTGCCCTTCAATCACTTTCGACATTTAAAAAGGCGCAAGCCCTTTGAATTTCCAATCGAATGAAGTTTCTACGACAATACTTTCTATAAAAATGTTATATGCCCCCAGGGCATAACTGACAACCCTTGCCTTGAGGGCTGTGGGAGAGTGTCTTCCTCAAAAACATAATTTCTATCTGGAAATCAACTATGCTGAACAAAATGACTATCTCAAAATTTTGATTGGATGTGTTTGGGGAAACGGTGGGCGTGAGAGGGGGAGTTACATGCCCTCCAGTCACTTTCGACTATTAAAAAGGGCATTAGACCTTTCAATTTCCAATCGAATGAGTTCTTTTTGAAGTTTGTACGACAAAGCTTTCTATAAAAAAAAAAGCTTTTGTACCCCCAGGGCATAACTTGCAACCCTGGCCCTGAGGGCTGTGGGGGGAGTGTTATCCCCAAAAATATAATTTCCGGACTTTTAACTACTTCAAGCCAAATGGCTATCTGAGAATTTTGATTAGATGTGTTTGAGGACATGGTGGGTGTGAGAGGGTTGTTAGTTATCCTCCAATCTTTTTCGACTATCAAAAATGGGCACAAGCCCTTCTAATTTCCAATCGAATGAGCCCTTTTTGAAGTTTCTACAAATTCGCTATCTATAATATGCCCCCAGGGCACAACTTACAACCCTTGTCCTCAGGGTTCTGAGGAGGTTATCGTCCTCAAAGACTTAATATCGAAAGCTTTTAACTACCGTGAACAAAATGGCTATCTAAAAATTTTAATTGGATGTGTTTGGGGAAAAGGTCGGCGTGAGAGGGGGGTTAGTTGCCCTTCAATCACTTTCGACATTTAAAAAGGCGCAAGCCCTTTGAATTTCCAATCGAATGAAGTTTCTACGACAATACTTTCTATAAAAATGTTATATGCCCCCAGGGCATAACTGACAACCCTTGCCTTGAGGGCTGTGGGAGAGTGTCTTCCTCAAAAACATAATTTCTATCTGGAAATCAACTATGCTGAACAAAATGGTTATCTCAAAATGTTGATTGGATGTATTTGGGGAAATGGTGGGCGTGGAAGGGGTGTTAGTTGGTTTCCAATCACTTTCGACTATTAAAAAGGGCACTAGCCATTCCAATTTCCAATCGAATGAGCACTTTTCGAAGTTTCTACGACAACTCCTTCGATACAAAGTGCCCTGGTATGGAAAAAAATAATAGTAATAATACATTGTGCCAACATCGTTCTTTACTTAGGCAGCGCGATTGCGCTGCCTATGACTGCAACTGCAAATGGGCCTTTCAACAGACATTATATTATATCAATAACTGTTGCGTAGGAATCTCAACAATCTTATTTATGCTATGCATAAAATCATATAAGAAAATACTTATATGATGCTATATATGATTTCGTCATTTGCAAGAACCAAAATTAAGGCTCTTAACGATTTTTCTCAGACTTCTGAACTATCTAGATCATTCTTTTTTATGCGAGAATGTCCCAAGATACCAATTGTCTCGAAAAAATATGGAACCGTTTTCGAGAATATACACACAAAAATACATACATAGACAATTTATACTGACATATATATATATATATATATATATATATATATATATATATATATATATATATATATATATATATATATATATATATATATATATATATATATATATATATATATATATATATATATATATATATATATATATATATATATATATATATATATATATATATATATATATATATATCCTTTCAACAGACATTGCAGTGAGTAGCACTTCAGGGAGAACATTTCTGAAAAACTCTCCCTTGTCCCCAAATACTATAAAAACATTACAAAGAATTGTTACATGGCAAAAATATTACAAAACATTAATATATATATATATATATATATATATATATATATATATATATATATATATATATATATATATATATATATATATATATATATATATATATATATATATATATATATATATATATATATATATATATATATATATATATATATATATATATATATATATATATATATATATATGTATATATATATGTATATATATATATATATATATATATATATATATATATATATATATATATATATATATATATATATATATATATATATATATATATATATATATATATATATATATATATATATATATATAACTTTTTTCCACAAAATAAGTTTTTCAAAGAAAAGTAAAGAACTCCATTTAATAAAAATGAGCAAAAATAAAATCAAATAACCTACCAAGCGTGAAACTACCACAAATCAGCATCGATTAATAAATGAAACCCAAAACGAGCAGAAATTAACATAAGTTAGGCGCAAAACCCCTATGCCTTCCCAAGGTCAGAAAAAAATTTGCACTTTACTGAAAAAATACAAATGAATGTGCATTGTCAGTTTAATATACATATACTGATATTTATTAATCAAAATGTTAATATTATTTGATTTATTAAAGTTATAAAAGTAAAAACATTTATATTTTTTTCAGTAAAGTGCAAATTTTAATCTGGCCTTGGGAGGGCATAGGGGTTTTGCGCCCAACTTATGTTGATTTCTGCTCGTTTTGAGTTTGACTCGGTTATTTATTGTAATTTCTGTTCGTTTTGGGCTTCATTTATTTATCGATACTGATTTGTGGTAGTTTCACGCTTGGTAGATTATTTGTTTTTGTTTTTGCTCATTTTTTGTTTAATGGAGTTCTATACTTTTCTTTGAAAAACTTATTTTGTTGAAATAGTTTTTTTTAATTAATTTCTGTTTGTTTTATATTGACATAGTATTTTCAGGGAAAAAGAAAATAATTGTTTAAATTTTTTCGTTTTTTAAGACTTTATAGTTTGGCCTTCAATTTGTATGCAGGAGACAAATTTTCAGTA
Source organism: Artemia sp. Qi Xiang Cuo (assembly GCF_049724085.1). Classification (NCBI taxonomy): domain Eukaryota; kingdom Metazoa; phylum Arthropoda; class Branchiopoda; order Anostraca; family Artemiidae; genus Artemia; species Artemia sp. Qi Xiang Cuo. The sequence continues at coordinate 62,126,498 of NC_142805.1, forward strand.
ATTTTTAACAACATACACTCTTTTAATAATATGGGCCCGGTTAGTGCCGATTAATTTAGTTTCTTACTTAACGGAGTCAACATAAGATTGACTACTCGGTGAGAGTCGCAAAAAAATCAGCCTGATTACATTGATGGCAAGATCGCATCAGAACTAGAGTGATCTTGTTAAATTTCAGAAGCAGAAGTAGCCCCGAAAGTTTGAACATAATACGCTCAGTCGTTCTTGGGATACTGCTGATATGCCTTATTGGGAATTAGCATTATCACAGTGCATTTTGATTTAATCTTAAGGCAACATTTAGTTTTTAAACATAATGGGCAAATGGGAGGGTGGGCGTGGAAGGGGGGGACTGGAAGGGGGATTCGTTGCCCTCCAATCACTTTCGACTATTAAAAGGGCATCATTCGTTTCTATTTTCAATCGAATGAGCCCTTTTCAAAGTTCCCACGACAATTCCTTCGATATGAAGCGCCCTGGTCTAAACAACAACAACAACAAAAAATAATACATTATACCCACATCGATCTTTACAATAAAAATGTCAAGCCTTCCAATCACTTTCGACTATTAAAAAGAGCGCTAGGACTTTCAATTTTACATTAAATGAGCTGTCTTAAAAACGAAAACGCTTCCTATTAGCAGCTTGTATGCCCCTATGGAATAAATTACAATCCTTTCCCTTATAGCTCGTAGGGTGTCTGTCTTCCCCTAAGAACAGATGTCTTAACCTCTAAACTATGTTAAATAACATGCTATCTCAAAATTGTTATTGGATGTGTTTGGGGAAATGGTGGGCGTGAGAGGGGCAGTAGTCGCTCTCCAATCCCTTTCAACTATTAAACATGGCCCTAGCCTTTTCAATTTCCAATCAGATCAAAATCTTATATGTCCCATGGCATAACTTACAACCCTTGCGCTCAGTGCTGGGGGGGGGGTGTCATTCTCAAATATCTAATTTCCAGTACTTCCTACTACGTTGAACAAAATTGCTATCTGAAAATTTTGATTGGGTGTGTTTGGAGGAATGGTGGGCGTAACAGGGGGGTTAGTTACCCTCCAATCACTTTCGACTATTACAAAGAGCACTAGCCCTCTCAATTTCCAATTGAATGAACCCTTTTGAAGTTTTACGACAACTCTATCTATAAGAACCTTATATGCCCCCAGGGCAAAACGCATAACCTTTGCCCTTGGGGCTCTAGGGGGTTTGTCATCCTTAAATACATAATTTCCAGAACTTTCAACTACGTTGAACAAAATGGCTATCTCTAAACTTTGATTGAATATTTTTGGGAAAATGGTGGGCATAAGAGGGAGGTTAATTACTCTTCACTCACTTTCGAATATTAAAAATGGCAATTTCAATTTTCAATTAAATGAGCCCTTTTGGAAATTTCTATAACAACTTTCTATATAAACTTTATATGCCCCCAGGGCATAACTTAAAACCCTTGCACTGAGGGCTCTGAGGGGGTTATCATCCTAACAGACCTTATTTCAAGAACTTTCAACTACGTTGAACAAAATGGATCACAAAATTTTTATTGGATGTGTTTGGGAAAATGGTGGGCGTGAGAGGAGCGTTAGTCGCTCTCCAATCACTTCCAACTATTAAAAAAGGCATTAGCCCTTTCAATTTCCAATTGAATGAGCCCTTTTGAAGTTTCCACGCTTTCAATAAAAACCTTATATGCCCCAGTTCATACCTTACAACCCTTGCCCTGAGGGCTGCGGGGGGGGGGGGAGGGGGGGGTTGTCATCCTTAAAGACCTAATTTCCAAAACTTTCAACAACGTTGAATAAAATGGCTATCTAAAACATTGATTGGATGTAATGGATGTAGTTTGACAGGCGCAACAATTGTCTGAAAAGGTATATATATAAAGGTACTATATGTCTGTCTTGGAAAGAACTAATAAAATTAAACTGAATATTTTATATATATATATATATATATATATATATATATATATATATATATATATATATATATATATATATATATATATATATATATATATATATATATATATATATATATATATATATATATATATATATATATATATATATATATATATATATATATAATATTAATAGCTAAAAGCTCATCAGTTAAAGATTTTATTATTCTCTCACACAACAGCCACACTTAAAATGAGGTTAAAATACTTACTTTGCACTAAATGTTAAATTAGATTCGGCAATATAAAAATATATCCAATAATGGTCAAATCTAAATGATCCACTCCCTTCTAAGTCACAAATGCCATAATTCAAGAAATCACAGTTACAAACAATTTTTAACATGTAGGATCATCTGATAATGAGGGCGTTCGAAAAGACTAAGGGTATTAACCTTTAGTACAATGTAAGGGTATTAAACTTTTCTATACTTTATAACGTCACTGGAATACCATCATATATTTTTAAATATTTAAATATCGAAATATATAAAAAATTATTTTGGAATAGAAAATTTTGAAGAACTTGAAACTTTGGCAATCAAATTCGCACATAAATTAATAAAAAAAAATCAAAAAAAGTTTTTCCAAAAAAAATAAAAGTAAAGGCCGTAATAAGAATGCCATATAAACCTACAATATTTCAAACTTTCGTTCGTTTTAAACTTGATTTGCATATTCAATTTAAGCTTTAGTTATTCATTTATATTAGTACCTGTTCTATCTTTGTTTGCAATAATTGTTTATTTATTTAATTTCTGTTTGTATTGGGTTTCAATTATTCTTTAATAATAATAATTTCTGGTCGTTTTGAGTTTGAATTATTACAGGTTTTATTTCTTCTGATCTTAAGTTTAATATGGACTATACTTTTCTTTGAAAAACTTCTTTTTCGGAAAGTCTTTTTAAATTAATTACACAAAATAACTCTGATCAGCTAATGGAAAACACAAGGAACAAGAAACAGTAACAAATCACATTGAATTGCAAACAGAGATGTCCCCTAAAACTAAAGAATAACACTTTAGATATTTATGAAAACTACGATTGAAAAAGGAATGTGTTAAGCAGGAGGGAGGAACTGAATACACTATGGATTTTCTGGATTCAACTAAAATTGCTGGTTTCTCACCCTGTTATGAACTATAGAACTAAACGATGATTATGAAGATTTTAGATATTTCTGAAGGCATAGGCAGGGGAACACATGATTCTGAATGAATCCGAATAGCTAAGGCAAAAGGAATAAAAAAAAAGTCTGTGGCAATGGTGAAATAAAATAAAGTAAAACCGAGACCACCAAATAGAGACAATTGGGAACCAATAGCACATCGATAACAAGAATCGATACATACAAGCCTGCCGTATACCGAGTGCTAAATCAGTCTAATAGGTCTCAGCTGTAAGGAATAATTCGTATTTTCCCCTGGGTGGTTGTATCAAACCTATGGTGATGCCATAACATCAAGAAGAGGGTCATATTGTCTGCGGTTGGAAGACAAGCAAAAAATATCTGACAAAGACAAGACATATAATCCATATTCTGATTTAAAAGTATGTCTATTACTTCGCTATCTCGACAATCAGTGAATCCAACAAAAGATTCACAAGAGGGGAGGGGGATTGTTAGAAAAGCATCAATGAGAATTCAAAACAACCAGACTAATGACATTACTTCTGTTTTATTAAAATTATTCCAACCAAAGAGCTGTAGCCTAAGTCTTGACTATTACCAATTGTCTTTTAGAACGCTTCAGAATTTTATATTGTTCCCTTCAGAAGGGGTTATATCAGTGGTACATTTCCACTCTCAGTAGGAAACAAAAACATTCTCAAAGGTACTTTTAAAAATTCAAAAATGCATATCATAATATTAAATGTTGCAATTAAGGCCTGGCCAATCTAGATATTTTGGATCTGATACCGATTTATTGGTACCCTACCAACACAATAACAATATAATTTGCCGATAAATTTCCCTTCGGAAAAAAAACTTAAAGCTTAAACCCCACTCTCTGCCAATATTCATACTCACGTGTTTCTCCTGGGTCTATAACACACCAAAGAACAGCCCCAATAATTCACAGTGGATTCCAAAAATTAGGCCATTCACAATAATTGTTTGATTTGCGTTACCATTTCTGATCAACAGTGTCAAAGCATACAAACAAAATGGCGGATATTTACAGAAGTGACAAATAAGAAAAAAGTTTAATCAAAGAAGTGGGTTTAGCTACATAACCACAAATACATAAAAACCTGATTCAAAGAAGTGTAAGATATTTATTGTAGATTATTCAAAACCCAAATGTCAATAGCGGGACTTTGAATTTTAATCATTCACATATTACTGTGAAAACTTTATATTCATATCATACAGTCTCTTACTAACAAATATGATGTATAGGCACACTGGGTAAAGGGGTGCAGCTAGAGTTTTAAGTTTGGAGGAGGAATTTAAAGAATATGTCAACAAAATCGTCCAGTATGCTGACAAATGCGGACAGATAAGCTAAATTTCCAAGGTAAATATGTGGATTCTCCAAGGTGTTGACACGCGGCGTGTCTTGGACCTTTCACCCACGCAAGTGAGGATTAATTAATCAGAAATGCACGGATTATTGTATTATTTTTAGTTGTTTTGGTAGAAGATATACGTTCTCGAAGTCACCCTACATTTCGAACATTGCTGCACCAGGTTTGTATTGACAACAAATATACTTTGATTTCATTTGACTCGCCTCTGCTGCAATCTCCACCATGGTCAGACATAGCTGGTGACTCCATCACCAAATACTGGACAAGCAAAAGTTACCTCAGGCAATCTGGTGCCCTCTCCTGGACAAGTTGCGCATAAAAAAAGTATTGGCTGATAACCAATATTTTTTTTCCGATATCTAATAATGATACAAACCCTCATATCAGCCCAATAATATTGGTTACCCAATATATTGGCTGTGCCCTAGTTGCAATACACTTTACCCTTCCCCAGCATTTAAAAACTGATTTCCTAAATTATATACATTTGGTAATTTATTTTTTAGTTAACCAAGCACACTCAAGGAAACACTATAAAATAAAACACTTCTTACTTACATTATTCCTAGAAGCAATTCAATATAATTTCTGAACTTTCTATATGTGAGTCTTTTTTTCAAATTAGTTGGTACCCCTCTTAGCCCAAATATTCCGAAAGTTATACTTATAAAATTGGGGAGGGGCATATTTGGATAAATACCACCTGACTGCCCCTAGAATTTAATACCAGAGTAAAACTTTCCTCTTTATTTTTAAAGTCCAACAGGACTTGATATTTTTTTGCAGCTGTATCATTGAAACATATCATTCAACTGACAAACAAGAAACTCTTTACTTCAACAACACAGTATGAATCCAGTATTTTGTTTGAAAAAACTTCTTTAGTAAATTAATATTCAATAATAAAGATTTCTGATAGGCAGATCAGTTCATAATTGCTAATTTTCTACTTCTTTAAAATTCAAAGTAAATCCAAATAATAGACATATTTATATATTAATTGATAAATAGATAGATAACAATAATTGCCAAACCACTTTCAACTGAAAATTTGAAAATGTTTATGTCAGACAACAAAAAGGGTTTGGCAAAAACCTGCAAGTTGAAATGAGACAAAACAAATTCCAACTTAATAGTAAGTCCACTTGCCCTATTTTTGTCCCACGAAATATTATCTGATATTTTTCATTTTAAAAGAATCAAATGCTTGATATGTACCTTCATTTTCAGAACATAAGGGTCCTGACTCCTGGGCATCATATTCAACTTTACATAGCCCTGAAACACTGGGTAAAGTAAGCAAAGGAACATCTTCATGTTCTGCAGACAAAAAATGGTTTGGCATGTGAAAGGGTGTATCACTGTTACCTGGCAAATCATCAGCAACCTCTAAAAAAAAACTTTAATTAAGGACACAGAAAATATGAACAGTAAAGCTTACTTAACAAATCCAACTACTTTTTCTTTTAGTTGTGTTAAATATAAAAAAAATATACATCTATATTGAATGTTACATATACATTGAATATATAGAAAACATAAAATCACATGTATATGCAGGTGTTTTCACTGATTGTTTTTTTAAATCTGCTTTTTATAAAGACAAACAAAAAATAAATCATTCAGTAAAACTCATGAAAATCTATTAAACAGAATATCCTAGATAAGGGTAAAATAATGAATAATATTGAATAAGAAAAAAATTAAATAAGGTGAATAATTAAATTTTCCAAAAAATAAACATTTTTAGTCACAGAAACAAAGAAAGTTTTGAGACAATTAAAAGTAACCAAAATACCAATCAATTGAAGTTTTCTACATACAGTGGATTAGTTCCAAAAATATAAAAACAAAATTTAGGCTCTCAAAGTTAAGCACCTGAAAAGTCAACTAACTTTATCCCTTTCTTACATGTCTTATAACTTGATATCTCCATCCAAATTCAACATTCGTCATGTTATAAATTCAAAAAAACTTGCTGACCTATAATTGCCCCCTCTTTGGTGGTAATATTTCCTTTATCATACCTACATACAAGAAAGAGCAAGAGAAAATTCTCATGCCAGATGATAACCTGTCTCCCCTAACTTAAAAATTATGGCTAAAAAATTGAGTTTATATTTTGTGTCAAAAAACAGCCAATTTTATCATCCCTCAACTCTTAATGGTTATATCCAAGTGTATACACAGTAAATGAACCACTTAACAAAGAAGAATGATAAAAAGTGAAAATCATTTTCTAGAGCAAAGCAAAATTTCTTTTATTCTGTAGCAGAGAATTTAACAATATAACTTACCTTTTTTAATAAAAGAGATGTTGAAAACCTCAGGTGTTGTGATAAGCTCAGCCATATTCAAAATTTGAGGCAACTCCATAAAATCCCTTGGATTGGAGTCAATGCAAATTAAGGGAAGTAAACTACTATTATCAACACTTGGTTATGGCACTCAGATTTTAGTCAGAAGATTAGAGGCCACAGTCCCTGAAAATACCAAAACTATACTGACTTTTAAACACTGCAAAACCAATTTTTATCTAAGTAGAGTTTAAAGCACAGGTTACGGTATGCTCTTTCAGCAATCAAAGCAATATAAATGTAATTAGTTTTTTTTAAGAAGAGGGTTCTAAAATTCAAAAACTGTCTTTCTGATGTCATTCTATTTAAAGTGTAGTTTTGGTTATAGTAAACTTTCATGGTATAAAAGTAAATTACAGCTGTTATCTGTATTCAGTTAGCAAATTTTTCAAGCTGAAAACGGTTGGCTTGGAAAATATGGTAGGTCTATAGCTACTGAAATGAAAGCTTTATCCATGGTTTTGATGCTTAAAACCCTTGTGTGCAGGCCTATTGGGTATATGCAATTATTTATTTTCAAGACTATATCTATATATTCCTACCTATAAGGCTCAAGAATATGTGACAACAGATGTAAAAAGATATAATGTAATTGTCTTGTATTTACTAATCAAAAATTAAGTAATTCTACCTTCTGCAGCAATTTAAAATTCAAATCCAAAGTAAGACTCAAGCAATGCAAGAAATATTTCCTGACAAATAAGTCCTTTATTTTCTAATATCTACCAAAATATAACAATACTAGTCATTTCTTCTGAAATATTAATCAAGGGCTTACTTTCAACAAAGAAGGACAATCTTCTTGAGATTATTATTCTTTTTTCCTCCATGCAAAGTGTTTTAAAGATATTTTGAGAATTTTATAACATTTCCTTTGGAAGAGGTTGTATCAGCATTGCAACTTGACTCTGCAGAAGGAGACACTACAATATATTGAAAAGTACTTTAAATTGTTTAAAATCAAATATAAACTTTAAGACGCACCAATAAACTTTAACCTTTCCCTGTATTCTCAACTAGATGCCCCAATTTTTTTTATATTGGGTGAATTTTTTATATTCAACTTGGTACCTTCAAGGAAACTGTATAAAATTAATAAAACTACTTTAAAAAAAAATCTATTAACTCCAACTTGTATCATTCTAAAAATTACTTCACTTTGCTCTCACTCCTCCTAATGGTCAAATATAAAGCCCAAATCATATATTCTCAATGAGATTTCCTGCTGCTTAGTCCTGTTAATGTTGTTAGTTTGCTCTTTTGTTAATTTGAAGAAAAGAGTCACATATGAAAATTCATGGAGATTCTATAAAATGAGATAGAATATTTTACCATTACATGTGAGGGTTAGGGAAGAGAGGTTCTTTTATGAACGACATGACTAATTGTTTTAAAATTTGTGCAAGTACTTTCCAAAATTTTATAGTGTTCCCTTCTTAGTTGAAAACCACTAAAACATATCTCTAAACTCTAATCTAAATTTTCTACATGTGATTCTTTTCTTCAAATTAATTTTGTAGCAAAAAAAAAAAAACAATATTAACACTATCAAGCAATTGGAAAACTCATGAAGAATATGCAACTTTAGCTGTATGTTTGGCCATTACTAGAAGGGATAGTACATTGAAGTGCTTTTAGAAACAATAAGAGAAGTTTTTTGTATTAGTTTTCTGACTTTTATGGTACTTCCTTTTGAGGGGGAAAACAACTAAAAATAAACCTTTAATTCTTTATTCAAATTGAAATAATTGCAAAGAAAGAAGAAGTAAAGCAGCAATTCTCAGGGTGAGGAAATTGCACATAAATATACAATTCAAGGAATATTTGACTATATTGTGAAGAAAAAGGTTACTGATACACTTTAAGGAAAAATGTGAGTAAAAATTTTAGAATGTTCTGAAGTAGGTTTTGCAATTTATTCTGGGTACTTGGGTACATAGTGGTACACACTTGAGAGCAAACCAGTTTTATCTGTCTGTATTAAAAAAAAAGGTAAAGGATGCAGCACTAGAGTCTTAAGGTCCTAACTGGGGATACTGATCTTTGTGTCAAGGCCCTTTAGCCAGGAAGTGCGATGGGGGATGGGACCAGCCATCCTGTGCTTTTGCACACCCTTCCTGCTTACCTTCCCAGATTTCTCCAGGTCCCCATTTAGAGCTGTGTTGACTCTGCCTGAGCTTATAAAGTCACACCACTGACCCCCATCCCAAACCAAATAATTGGGTATACTATGATTCAAACCCTTCCCCTCTTGGACAAAGGATCCTAAATCCAAAGCAACAATCCACATGGCTAGGATGGCTATATGTCTGTATTAAGAGACAATTAGCTTACACTCAGTGGAAAATAAGTGAAGGGTGAAATACTTATACAATTTGGGCTATATATTTGCAAATTAGGGGAGGGGTAAAGTATTTGGACAGCTGAAGTTAGAAAACAATTCTTACTTCATAGTATGCAGAAAAATCATAGCTAACACATTTGCATGCAGACCCATTATACTTTACCTTCACCCCCTCTATTGTGCAAAAATATAGCCATTTTTTGTAAAGTAATATATTTTCATTATATTATGGTATATTTCATTGGGATTAACCTAACTTCATTTCCTGAGTGTGTACCATTATAAACACAAGTATTTTATTCTGTTTCTTTTAGCAAGTAGGAATGATACCAAAGAGGTAAAGCACAACAACCTTACAAACCATAGAGGGTTCCACTCTATTCCTTTATTTTATCAAACTGACTTAACAACATTCCATGATATTCTTGCAGTCAGTGTTGTTACTAGCCAAAATGTTTGGGGGGGGGGGGGAAAGGGATTTTACCAACTGGCTGGTCAATTTTACTGACTGTTTTTTGGCAATAATTAGTATAATGTATGTTTTGAATACAATATGTAAAATCACTGCATGAGTCAGTAAAACCACTTCATTTACCAACTTAGATTTTGATAATCATGCAACTATCTTAATACTGTTTATTTGACCAAATGTAAAATTGTGGCATCATCTATAAAATCACAGCAGGAGTTGGTAAAACTGCTGCATTTACCAACCAAGTTCAAAATTTCTGTAGATGACATGTCAGTATTTTTATGGTCTTTATTGGACCAAACAAAGAATAATAACAGCATTGGAAAAATCATGGTGCAAAGAATTTTACTAATTTATTTTTTTACAACATGACCAAAAACACTGGGGGGGGGGTCCTTCCCCTCTCCCATATTTGGCAGCCCTGCTTGCAGTAAAACATTCTTTTTTTGAGCCCAATGTCCAAAAACTGAATCATTGACAAATTAAAGAAATAGAAAATACATGGGAAATATGCAGGCTATTTTGGCCTAGGCTATATGTTGTGATTATATGATTCTGTTAAAATTTAAAATATCTTTGTTAATTGTTAATTCCTTCTGAAAAGCCCTAATTGTGCATTCAAATTACCAAGATGAAGTTATCTCCTGGCTCATATCTCCAGGTTTATCTCCCTGGCCTAAAATTGCTTACCCTATAGTTCTGAAAATAAAATTATCCTTAAAAAAAAACTGCTAACACTTACAGCTCTCAAGTGATACTAAGTTTTTGAATTTGTTTGCTGTTTTTTATATTTTACTTAAAAGTAAAAATATAAGCATGAACTTAAAATTAATGTCAGAAATTCTTTACTTCACAGAATTTCTCATTGTTTGAGATTACTTTGTCAAGAACTTTCAAATGAGGTGTTACATGACTATATTCCCAAAAAAAAATATTTTGACTGTTAGGCCTATTGAGAGAGAGACAGCCCAAATTTGTTGCTTCATTTTTTAGTCAAAAACTGTCAATCAACACATCATTTGAAAGCTATCCTTCTTCTGAACAAGTTTCTAACATTGTTTTCTACATCAAACCTAAAAGGGCCACATAAATCCACTTTTGCCTCCAATCTCCCCTTTCCTTTCAAACCCTATATGTCAAAACAAGAAAAATTAAAATTTGTAAAAAGATTTGTTACAGTAAGATATATCTTAAATGGAGAAGTTTTCCTTGCCTAGAAATGTCCTAGCTCTATAAGCCCTCCTACCTCTGAATGTAAGTAGGCTACATCAGAAAGAATAACATGGCAAATTCAAATTTGGTTTGAAAACTATTGGATAAGACTTAGATATTTAAAATCTTTATGTCAGGAGCTTTCAAGTGAAGTGTTGCATGACAATATTCAATTATATTTTATTTTTTACTTTTATGGAGGTAGTCTAGAGGTAGCCAAAATGAGGATTTTCATTTTTGTCAAATCAAACAGCATAGTAAAATTCTACTTTAGCTACTTTTGGCTATCCTGGAAAGGGGTTAGGTTAGGAAAATGAAACTTTCTTGGATTGTCTACAGGATGAAGTATGTCCTGGGAAGGTATTTTGAAGTACCTATCTCTGCTCCTTCTCCCTCTAGGGTCCTGAAATTTGCCTACATGACAGGTATATTACCTATTGAAATTTTGACAAAACAATATTTTACCTTAATTTGCAGTTATCAGTTTATTTTTCTCTGACTTTGGTTCTGAAAATGCAATTCCTGTTATTTGAGTAGAATTTTACACCATATCAATGTATTTTCTCAAAATTTAGGAAATGTATTAGAATATCTTTAAAACCTTATAAATCTGGATTTAGGCAAGTTTTGAATCTGAAAACTATTTTTTTGTACTTCATTTAAGCAGAAGATCTATTTTGCAAGGTTTCACTTTTATAACACACATATTTTTAAAGGTCATCAAAGGTCAGGCCTCTCTAGAGGGAGAAGAACCATACTTGAAAATACTTTCCTGGGACAAATTTTAGCCTGTAAAACCCATCCCTGAAAGTTTGATTTTCCTAACCTAACCCCTTTCCAAGATAGCCAAAAGTAACTAAAGTAGAATTTTACCAAACAGCACATCATTTGAAAGCTATCCTTCTTCTGAACATGTTTCTAGCTTTGTTTTCTAGATCAAACCTAAAAGGGCCACACAAATCCTCTTTTGCCTCTCATCTCCCCTTTCCTCTCAAACCCTCCATGTCAAAACAAGAAAAATAAAAATTCATAAAAAATTCTTTATAGTAAGATATATCTTAAATGGAGAAGTTATCCTTGCCTAGCAATGTCCTAGCTCCATACCCCCCCCCCCCCGCACTCCTGAATATAAGTACCTCCCAAAGAAAAACATGGCAAATTCAAATTCTTTCTTTACAAATCATTAACAAACTGTAACAAATCTTTTTACAAATTTTCATTTTTCTTGTTTTGACATGGAGGGTTTGAGAGGAAAGGGGAGATGGGAGGCAAAAGAGGATTTGTGTGGCCCTTTTAGGTTTGATTTAGAAAACAATGCTAGAAACATGTTCAAAAGAAGGATAGCTTTCAAATGATGTGTTGATTGACAGCTTTTGACTAAAAAATGAAGCAACAAAATTGGGCTGCCTCTATCTCAATAGGCCTAATAGTCAAAATATATTTTTTTTTTAATATAGTCATGTAACACCTCATTTGAAAGCTCCTCACAAAGTGATCTCAAATAACAATGAAAAATTCTATGAAGTAAAGAATTTCAGGTATTAAATTTAAGTTCATGCTTATATTCTACTTTTAAGTAAAATATCAAATACAGCAAAAAAATTCAAAACTTAGCATCATTTGAGAGCTGTAAGCAGTTTTTTTCAAAGGATAATCTGGTAAATATATACCAAATCATATTATTGAGTTTCAAATAAAGTGAATATACCATTCAATGCCTTTTTTTATGCTGGTTACAAATATAACAATCATTTCTATTGGAAATTATTTTTAGCCCCCCCCTTATATATGCCAATTCAGGGGATATATTTCTACAACCTAACCTAACCCTGAATTGGCATATATAGGGGGGGGGGCTGAAATTCATTTCTGATAGAAATGATTACTATATTCGTAATCAGCATAAAAAAAGGTATCAAATGGTGTATTCACTTTATTCCTAACTCAATAATATGATTTGGTAGAACTTTACTGGTGGGGTTTAGGTTAGTTTATGGGGGGGGGGCTGAAAATCATTTCCAATAGAAATGATTACTATAGGCTATTCATAATCAGCATAAAAAAGGCATCAAATGGTGTATTTACTTTATTCCTAACTCAATAATACAATTTGGTATATATTTACCAATAATCTTTATTTTCAGAACGATAGGGTAAGCAATTTTAGGTCACTGAGATAAACCCAGAGATGGGAGCCAGGAGACAGTCTAACCACCCTGGTTTCAAATTACCATTTAAATTAATCCACCACCCCTCATTTTTGCCTAATTTAGCCTTAAACTAGGCTATACAAATACAATAGCAACAAATGAATGAGATTCTTACTTTATAGCCTAAAGCAAATGCATGTGAATCATACTTCCTTGTTTGCTCTCATTTTTATCTGTTTTGAATCAGTTTTAGTCAATTGTTATGTTACTTTATTTCAATGTCCTAGGGCTATAGGCCTATGAAGCCATTAGCTGGAGGCCTGGGATGAGCTGTCCAAAACAAAACAAAACAAAATGAAAATAAAATTTGCAGTTTAGAATTGTATCTCTGTTTCTTCTAGCTTGTGCAGGGTTGGAAACTGCCGACGCCATAAAAGAATGCAAATCAGAGCCAAAAAGAGTGCAAGTTGTTAAATAGAGTGCGTCAAAAAATTTAAGCGCACGAGGCTGCCGCCAAGCGTGCAGCCCCTTTCACTGTTCTGACCACTCTTATGCCATTTAAAAATAATTATCAGTTAACCTCCGATCAATAAGCATATTACCTTTAATTTTTTCAAATGTATTTAAAATAAAGTTAGGAGGACTCCCTACTTAAATCAACCTCTAAATAATGGGTTAAAGCAAGTCTCCATTTGGCAGATTCTGTCATTCAGCCATCTTGCAGAAAATGCAACGTCGAAGGTTGCAGTGTCTGCAAACTGCCAATACGGAGCCGGAAAAGAAGTCTCCATCGAAATAAAATTTGCAGATGGGCGGTGCAGATTTCCATAATCTGCCATACGGAGACTGGCTTTTAGATAATGATTATCATTCTTATTTTAGCTTAAAAGGTAATCCTCTGCTGGAAATTTGCAGGTGTTTATTTTGATTGCTTGGATATGTAATATCATTTAAATTCATCCCTTAAAGTTTTAAAAGGTACCTTTTTGTAATCCAGTTCAGTGTTACCAACAATTTAAAACAAAATGTACCACAAATTGACAAAAAATAAACCAAAGACAAAAAAAATTACCATATTTCAATTTTTTCCGATTGTTATGCTCCGCATAGCACGCGGATCGTCGGTGACGTACAGTGATATCTATGAAAATTTTGCATAAGACATTTTCATTCACTTTCTTTCTCCATTCCTTTATTTTTCTCTCTACTAATACAGTGCATTACTGGAGTAACAAATTGTTTGGAGTAACATATATTTCTACAGCAACATTTTACTACAGGCCAACAAAAGTCGTTGTTTTTCGGCCATTTATACCACCGCCCTGAAATTGTTCCCATATGACGATTTTAATATAAATTAGGGGCTAAAATCGAATTTTAACCTACTATACTTACAGAATACTGCCCAAAAGCAGTTGCTGGGACCTGATCTTCCATTTAATAGTATGCACACAAATCTCCCTTTTCCCTTTTATGAAGATCTCGATGCAGGGGAGGATTGTTCCTGTAGCCCTTCCCTAACATACGCTACCGCCTACAAACGATACAGGGGAAAAAAAGTCTTTTTAAATTGACTGATTAAAGAAGTGACTTTGGGGGTTATGGTCTGGTCTAACACGTACTGGAGATATTAACGTTGAATTTTTTTTTCTTCAAAATGCCTTTAAAAGATCCTTCACTCACCTTGTAAGGTCGAGTTAGATATATTCCCACAACTGGTACAATAGAGACCATCCCATTCACTATTTTTTAGATTACCTTAAAAATCTAGATAACGACAACTTTTATTTTTAAAACTGGAACTGGCCTTATAAGCTTTAGGTTATCTGAGGTTCTAACTACTATATACTAAAAAAACTATACAGCAAAAAATGACCCAAAGTATGTCATTAAACATCAGTATATGAGTCAGAAGACGTGGCGGCACTTGCAGTTGCAGATTTTTTGTACCCTTTTCCAGTATTTCGGCAGTTGGGGTGTGTCACCATGCTCATGGGGGGTTTCCATTTCTAGGTAATGACTCGTTTAGCACCAAGAACAGCATTAAGAGTAGTAAAGCCGAGTTTACTTTTCAATTTTGTTCTGTTTAAGTTAACAGTTAAAAAAGCCCTCTCACCACAAGCAGAAGAATGTTGTAGGATAAGCATTTTCATCATGAATTCACCAAACAATCGAAAACTTTGACTTGAGGATCATCACATCGTTCTAATACTTTAAACCAGAAATAAACTGGGTCAGAATCTGCACATTTCTTGAGATCATGTGCAAAATGGCAGCCTTTTCCATTCTTTGGCGATGTTTTCCACATCATTCTTCTTTGCCAAATTTAGAAATTCGACAAGTGGTGGGACAATGCTTAAGTTTCAGTGGTCAGGAGACATAGCTATCTTTGGGTCTAGTTTGTCTAAGTTTTTAGCCGACGAGTATTGTTAACTGAAAAACCTTTTCCTAATTTCGTCACTCAGTTCTATCATGTATTCCGTACACACTGTTTTGAAGGCAGTGCAGCTCATAACGAAATTTTGTTGTCAATAAATATAGCCTCTACACAACTGCCACAGTCTATTTCTTTCACGTCTCAAAAGTTCTAAGGGTTCCTGAGCTGTATCAAAGGTGCTTCTGTCGTCTCCCCGTAGCTCGAATTCATAAAATGGTTGATAATCGCTTTATGCAGCTCACTTACTCGACTGTACAATATGTGAATTTCGGTATCCTGTGATTGAAACAACCGATTAAGGTCAGTAACAAATGGTAGGATATATAAGAGGAAAGCAAAATATTTTGAATGTAGGGGACAGCAATTTTTCGAGTATAGCTGTGGCTTTGGCTGGCTTGTTTGCTTCTTTAAAGCTTTCATTCCGAAAGAAAAGTATGAAACAATCCCATTGTTCGAGATAACGCATAATCACTGGTAGTCGAGAAAGACACCTAGTTGTGACTTGGCGCAGGATTCAGTGTTCATCAAGCTCCATGAACTTCGGAATTTCGACAAACTCACCAGCCCTTTTGAGGCGTCTGCCAATGTAATTCTAGAGATCTTCACAGAATTCTTCTACGTTTGTAAGTAGCTAATGACTTGCTGCCCTGGCACACAAAAAGATGGGGTGGCATGTACACCCAAGAACAAATAAGTTTGGTAAATCTAGCGAAAGCTTTGCTTGCACACCACCTTGTACCCCCATCATCACAGATGCATTATCTGATGCAAAACCAATCAGATTCTGCTTTGGCACTCCAATCTCTTTAAATAAAAGCTTTGTTAATACTGTATATAGATCTTTAGCTGCGCTTTGCTGTATTTCAACCCATTCCAAGAATAAGTCCTTCACAACTTTCTTCCATTCACCATTCTTAGCTTCCTTCACTTCATAGACATGACGAACAACAACAACTGGGCTTTTTGAATTACTCACATCAGTACTTTCGTCAATGATTACTGAAAAACAGGTCTTTCTCATCAGGTTGCACAAGTCCACATAAGCTACTTCTCCAATTATTTTATTAATCACTTGTATAGTTTTCGCACGACCACACTGAACACCCTTTGCTATATCCGAGTCAGGAAAAGCTCTCTTTCAGGTTTCTGGAAGCTCTTTCATAATATTGATTGCCAAGTTATGCCTCGCAAGAAATCCACTTGAAATCCGTTCGGCTTGTCTGATTTTCTGGCTTTTTAGAAGCCTGTCATTCGTTTCTATATCATCTATTGATAACTGTACCATGGGAGGATTACTAAGTGTTGCAGACATCTTTTTTAAATGGGTAGGATTGCTCAGGTGGCAACTACTACCTGATAGGTCGGTATTACACAGAATACACCGAGGCTGCCCTGTGTGCCCTTTGCCGATGTAATGTTTACCCTCAAGGTCAGTATTCCAATTTGGTGTAAATTTTCTTTTGTCATTCTGCTTCCTTGTGGTAGCTTTCTTAGCTCCAGCAGCCGTTCCAATATGTGATTCTGCTTCATCAGTAATTGAAGGCGTTTCGTCATCTTCTAAACTGTTGCTACAGCTAGCAACAACTGTTGAGCTATCTGACTGAACTTCCTCTTTCCTTGCTACAGCAGTGCTCGCAGACCGGCTCAACTCTGAATCTGCAATAACACCCCCAACAGCCAGATTGCTTCTTAAATTATTGTCTCGATCTAAAATTTCCACGTCAGAATATAGTTCTTTAATATTGGTCAAAATAGGTGAGGATATATGAGATTCTTCTTCACTGGCTTTAGTACTGCCTAGGACCATTCTTTTTCTTTTTCTCACCTTTTCTGAAGTTCTCCTCACTAGGCAACCATTAACATTCTGGGAGCTCGTTGTTGGTCGTTCGCTACAAGAAATCTTAACTATAGGACCTGGAGAACTTGGAGACTGATTCTTGTCGATGCATAAGACTTTATTCTGAGGTGCCTGTCTTCCAATAGGCTTGAAAAAATTGTCAATAGATGACTTCTTCTTTACTCATCTGAAAACAAAGTCCAATTATGTTTTACAGTCTATCTTGTCTTGTACCTTAAATCCTATTCTATTCTTCATCAAGTTATTGATCAACACATTTATGCTCCTCAAGGATTAAAATTAACCTTAACAGTTTTTGCCTTGGCCCATATTTTTTCCTGCAAATCTTTCAGTCATTATACACTTATTAAAACATAACAAAATACTAAAGGTATGCTGCACTCATGGGCGCCCATAAGGAGGGGCTGGAGGGTGGGGTTCCAGCTTCCCCCTTGGCTGAATGATACTGGCTTATATGTGTATTAATTTAAAAAAAAATTCAACAAAATAATTTTTTTAAAAAAAGTAAAGAGCCCCATTATGCCAAAAATGAGCAAAAACAAAGTCAAATTATCTTCTATGCGTAAAACTAACACAAATAACTATCAACAAATAAATGAAACTCAAGACGACCATAAATTAGAATAAATAGCTGAGTCAAAGTCAAAACGAGTAAAAATCAAGATTACTAGGGCTGACAATCCCCATGCCTTCTCAAGACCAGAGCATAATTTAGGGTTTACTAAAAAAAAAAAAAAAAAAAAAAAAAAAAGACTGTGGATTGACAGTTTAATATACCTATACTGATATTCATTCCTTAAAATCAAAAAAATTTTGGTATTTAATTAAGTAAAACAAGTGAAAACATTTAAACATATTTTGTTTTCAGTAAAGCACAAATATGTTCTGGTCTTGAGAAGGCATGGGGGTTATCTACTACTAACAACTCACCGCAGCACCAAGCCGCCTGAGGCCAACACAGCTAAGCACGCTTCTCCTCCACCCCTATCTATTCAAAGCCTCCTTTTTTACACCCGCCCACGAAGTTCCCATTTGAATGAAGTCTTTCTTTATGACGTCCTCCCACCCCAGACGAGGACGACCTGCTTTCCGTTTAGCCCTAAACGGTTGGCCGAAAAGAACAATCTTCGGCAATCTGTCATCCTTCATCCGCAAAACGTGCCCTAGCCATCTCAACCTTTCTTTCAGACCGGTATTGAACCACATTTTTCGTATATAGCCTATTGTTTGACATACGGCCAGTCAGCCGGGTACACAGAACAATCCTTAAGCAATTTCTCTGGAAAACATCTAGCAAATCTTCATCCGCTTTTCGGACGCTCCGAAAAGCGGATGAAGATTTGCTAGATGTTTTCCAGAGAAATTGCTTAAGGATACTAATGTTAATTTTTGCTTGTTTCGAGTTTGACTTGGAACAGTTTCATTTTTTTATTGATAGTGATTTGTGGTAGTCTGTCGCTTGGACGATTACTTAACTTCATTTCTGCCTATTTTTGGCTTAATAGAGCTCTTTGCTTTTCTTTGAAATACTTTTTTGTGGAAAAAGTTTTTTTATTATTTTTTGTTCGTTTTTTATTGACATAGTCATTTTCATGATTTTTTTTTATATCTTTTCTTCTTTTTTCTATAAGAGTCCATACTTTGGCTTGCTATTTGTATGTTGGGAGAAAATTTTTCTACAATTTTTAATCCTGACACAAATAGTATCTTTTAATTTAATTTTATACCTCCTCAAGCTGACCAGAAAAAATAAAACTTACTATTATTCCCAAAAGATTCTCTGTATGCTCTTTGACAACCTAGATACACTTACACTCTATTTATTTAAATTGTAAGAGCAGAAGTAGTAACAGTAGTAGCCCCGAAAGCTTCAACATAATACCCCCAATCAGGGGCGTCGTTTGGGGGTGTCCGTTGCCCCCCCCCTCAATAATGTGGAGAAAAGCATATTATACATCCCATGCCCTTTGGTTATCCAGATATGGACCCCTCTTGCCCCCCAATAAAAATGCTTGAGATTCGCCCCTGCCCCCAAATCGTTCTCGATATATTGCTGAAGTGTCTTATTGGCAACCGCAAATATAATACTTTTTTATTTAGTTTTAAAGCAGCATTTAGTTATAGAGCACAATGGGCCAATTGCATGATTGGGGGGGTTGACATGCCCAATATCCCTAAAGACTTAGTTGCTGGACCGTTTTACTATGCTGAACAAAATAGTTGTCTAAAAATTTTGACTGAATGTATGAGAAATAAATCGGCTTGGGAGACGGGTTGATTGCCCTCCTATCTCTTTTTACTGTTAGAAAGGATACTAGGACTTTTAATTTTGAATCGAGTTAGCTTATTTAAATGTTCAAATGATATTTCAAGCTACTATAGAGTGGTGCTGCCTATGATATTGCTCATATGACTTTTTGAAAACCTGCAGGCAAACAGTTTTTTCGTTTAATTGGAGAGAATTTTGGAGAGAATTGGAGAGATGTATAAAATTTTATTTTTTTATTTATTGTCGGGTGATAGGGGGGCGGGGTCGCTGTTTCGTGTGGACTGTCGGTGAGCTGACTTCTTTTCCTTATAGATTTATAAATTAGACATTGTTTAGTATTGTTTATGCCAAGTATTTAATATTTGTCTTTTATTCTATGTCGTTTCCCAAATAACGGGCCATTGAGCCCTTTGGGATATTGTTTTTGTTATTGTTATTTATGGAAATAAATGGAACTTGAACTTGACACTTCCTGAAAGTTTCACCTTAATACCCTAAGCGTCATTAGTTACAGTAACTGTAGTGGTGGTATTAATGGTATACACATATTTCCTTCTGGGTAGTTCAAAATTCCCACAACTTACTCTTAAAGGTCTAACTTAATAATATAAGTTGTTCTTGAAATATTGATTTGTCACCTTTTTGAAAGTCCACATGCTCATAGTTGTTTTGATTTAGCTCAACGTCCGCCTAAATATTTCTTATATTTGATTACTGAAGACATTGTTATATTCTCTTTGGACTATTGGTTACAAAATGGCTATCTCACAGTTTCAATCGACTGTGTTTGGGGATAAGAGGATGTAAGGGGGGAGGCGGCTATTTTCTCTCCATCACGCTTGAATCTTAAAATGGAAGTAGAACTGTACATTTCCAATCAAATGAACCTCCT
The DNA here is from genome assembly GCF_049724085.1 of Artemia sp. Qi Xiang Cuo. Lineage (NCBI taxonomy): Eukaryota > Metazoa > Arthropoda > Branchiopoda > Anostraca > Artemiidae > Artemia > Artemia sp. Qi Xiang Cuo. Next base: position 62,146,994 of record NC_142805.1, read on the forward strand.
AAATTTCACACGACCATCCGTTCATAAAAAGCTTACATTCCCCCGGGCACAACTTATAATCCTTAACCTCATACTCTGGGGGGTTGTGTCAACCCCAACGGCTGTATTATGAGATCTTTGGACTATTTTTGAACACAGGGCTATCTCAAAATTTCTATAGGACACTTATGGGGGAAAATATGACATGGATGGGGGAGGGGGTAAAGCTGCTCTTCCATAAATTTGACTCTTAAAAATGGCACTTAAACTTTTGCTTTCGAATCCAAAGAGCCCCCTCCGGAGTTTATACAACCACCGTTTCCATAAAAACCTTACATGCCGTCGGGACATAGTTTATAACCCTTGTCCTGAGGACTTTGGGGGGGAGGGGTCTCATCCTCAAAGACATAATATCTGGAATTTTAAACTACGTCAAACAAAATAACTATTTGAAATTTTGACTGGAAGTGTTCGGGGAAGTGATTGACGTTGGGGGGGGGGAGGGGGGCTGGTTGCCCTCCATGAGCTCTTTTTGAAGTTTCTATGACATTACTTTCTATAAGAAAGCGCCCTGGCCTAAAAAAATAAAAATAAATAATATATAGTGCCCACATCACTCTTTGCTTAGGCAGCGCTATCGCACTCCCTATAATATTTTGTCTTGAGATTTCAAATAAACAGCAGTGGTAGTGCCAATTAGACCAGGTAAGCCCCCCCCCTAAAATTGAGTCTATGGGCGCCCATGGCTGCACTAGCTGATTTTACACGCATTTGTTAACAAAATAAACCGGATTAACGAAGGCTTGTTTGGGTATAATTAAACGCTGACTTCTGCCAAATGTTCATATATAAAGTCATTAATTAGTGGGGAACAACTGTCAACCCAGCAGCTCAAACGATGAAGTTGTACGCTTATAAAAGTTAGACCATTTCCATTTTAAGAGGCCATTTTCATTGAAAGTATTATAACTTTTTTTAGGAGGAACTTTGGATCATGATAGTCATAAGGGCACCATCATAAGTAAAATCCTACAGGGAACCTTTTTTTAATGGAACTTTAGACATGTATAAAACATAAAATCGCGAAGAAAACGAGGACCCTGATTTAATACGAAATCAGTACAACTCCTGAATTAATACGAAACCATCTGCTAACCTCAGTTCCTACCTTAACCGCAGCAGTGTTATTCTCGTCAGAGGTGCCCATAAGCTGAATTCTAGGGGGAGGGGCTTACCTGGTCTAATTGGCAATTCCAATGTTGTATAATAGAAATCTCAAAACAAAAAATAAAGATATCAGGCAGCATCATTCAGCCAGGGGGGCTGGCACCCTCTTATGGGTGCCCATGATTCTCATACATAACACTAATCAGTTTAATGTATACAATTACTTTTGATTAATAAAAAGCGCACTAGCCCTTTCAATCTCCATTCGAATAAGCCTTTTTTCGAAGTTTCTACGACAATAAATGGCCGTCTCAAAATTTCTATCAGATGCATTACGGGAAAATACAAGGTTTGGTTGCGCAGGAGTCATCCACCCTCTGATCACTCTAAACCTTAAAAGGGCACTATAACTTCTGATTATTAATCCAACAAACCCCCTCCAAAGTTTATTCGATAATCCTTTCTATATATGGACCTTATACGCCCCCAGGGCATAACTTACCTAATCCCGAGGGCTATATGGTGTCGTCATCCTCAAAGACATAATTTCTGGTCTTTTCAATTACGTTGAACAAAATGGTTATCTCAAAATTTTTATTTGATGTGTTTTGGTAAATGGTGGACGTGGGAGGGAGGTTACTTGCCCTCCAACCGTTTAAGAATATTAAAAAGGGCACTGGCCCTTTCAATTTCCAATCGAGTGAGCTATTTTTAAAGTTTCTAGGACAACAAATAGCCACCTGAAAAGTAAAATCCAATGCATTTCGGGAAAATACGAGGTGTGTGGGGGGAATATCCACCCTCTAATCACCCTGAATCTTAAGAAGAGCACTAGAACTTCTGATTACCAGTCCGATGTGACCCCTCCAAAGGTTATACGACCATCTTTTCTAAATCTACCTTTTATGCCCCTAGGACACAACTTACAACCCATGCCCTGAAGGCTATGGGGGTTGTCATCCTCAAAAACGTATTTTCCAGATCTTTCAATTGCGTAGAACAAAATGGCTATCTCCAAATTTTAATTGGATGTGTGAGGGGAAATGGTGGGCATGGGAGGGGGGTAAGTTGCCCTCCAATTCGACTGTTCAAAAGGGCACTGGCTCTTTCAATTTCCAATCGAATTAGCTGTTCTCGAAGTTTCTTCGACAACAAATGGCCATCTCAAAATATCTATCGGATGTACTTCGGTAAAATATGAGGAGCAAGGGGGTTTCCACCCTCTGATCACTTTTCATCTCAAAAATGGCACTAGAACTTCTGATTACCAATCCAATGAGCCCCTTCCAAAGTTTATACGATCGTCCTTTCTATATATACCCTATGTGTCCCCAGGGCATAACTTACAATCCTTTCCCTGAGGGCTCTGGGGGAGGGGGTTGTCATCCTCAAAGACATAATTTGCGGACCTTTCAATTACGTTGAACAAAATGGCTATCTAAAATTTGGATTGAATGGGTTTGAGGAAATGGTTGGCGTGGGAGGAGTTAGTTGTCCTCCAATCACTTTTGACTACTAAAAGGGCACTGGCCCTTTCAATTTTCAAGCGAATGAGCCCATCTCAAAATTGCCATCAGATGCATTTCGGGAAAATAGGAGGTGAGTGTGGGGGGGGGGTATCCCATCATCCGATCAGGCTGAATCATAAAAAGGGCACTAAAACTTCTGATTACCGGTCCAATGAGCCCCCGCCAAAGTTTATAGGATTACCCTTTCTATATATACCTTATATGTCCCAAGGGTATAACTTACAACCCTTGCCCTGAGGGCTCTGGGGGAGGGGGCTGTCATCCTCAAAGACATAATTTCCGGATCTTTCAATTTATTTTAACAAAATGGCTATCTAAAAATTTGGATTGGATAGATTTGGGGAAATGGTGGGCGTGTGAGGGGGTTAGTTGCTCTCCAGTAACTTCCGAATACTAAAAAAGGGCACTAGCCCTTTGAATTTCCGATCAAATGAGCTCTTTTCGAAGTTTCTAAGACAACAAATGGCCATCAGATGCATTTCAGGAAAATATAAGGTGTGAGCGGGGTATCCATCCTTTGATCACTCTGAACCTTAAAAAGGACACAACACTAGTTCTTCCGATTACTAGTCCAATGAGCCCCCTCTGAAGTTTACACGATCACCTTTTCTATATCAAACAGCTCGTGGTAACGAACAGTAAGTAAGGAGCGACCCGGCTCAATGGTAACTGAAACTCTAAAAAACGGAATTTTGATACCAATAGATGCATCAAAAGAATCAGATTTTAATTCTGATTTCAAATATATATCAAGTTTCATCAAGTTTAATCTTACCCATCAAAGGTTACGCTGAGAAAATTTGGCTGATTTTCGAAAAAAGGGGGAAAGACCCCCTAAAAGTTATAGAACCTTAATGAAAATCACGCCATCATATTCAGCGTATAAGAGAAACATAATGTAAAGGTTTCAAGCTCCTATCTACAAAAATGTGGAATTTTCCATTTTTTGCTAGAAGAAAGATCACGGATGCATGTTTATTTGTTTTTTTGTTTTTTCCCAGGGGTAATCGTGTTGACCCAGTGGTCCTAGAATATCGTAGGAGGGCTCATTGGAACGGAAATTAAGAGTTCTAGTGCTCTTTTTAAGTGACCAAAAAAATGGAGGCAACTAGGCCCCCTCCCCCGCTCATTTTTTTCTCAAAGTCACCCAATTAAAATTTTGAGGGAGCTATTTTGTCCAGCATAGTCGAAAATCTAATAAATACGTCTTTTAGGTGGAATTAATCCCCCAAAGTTCCCAGGGGAAGGGCTGCAAGTTGTGAACTTTGCCCATTGCTTACATATTGTATTGATTATTGGGAAGTATACAGACATTTTCAGGAAGGACTTTTTTCTGGTTGGGGGGGGGGGGCGCCTGGAGGAGGGGGTTACTCGGGAGAATCTTTCCGTGGAGGATTTTTCTTTGGGGTAAGAGACATTTCTATGAGGGGGGGGGGCACCGGATTTCCAAGCATTATTTAAAAAACGATCGGAAATTAAATAAAAAAAACAAGTTTTTTCAACTGAAAGTAAGAAGCAACATTAGAACTTAAAACGAACAGAAATTATCACGTATATGAGGGGGGTCTCCCCCAAGTCAATACCTCGCTCTTTACGCTACAGTTTTTTTTTAGTGCTTTCAAAAGAGCTATCTATTCTAATTAAACGGCCTTTGTGATTCAGGGGTTTGTGAATTACATTTTTTTTAACTTTTAACATAAAGAGCGTGGTATTGACTAGGGAGAAAACCACCTAATATACGAAATAAAAAATACGTAATAAAAAAAAACATTAAAAAAAAAACAAGCGATACAGCTCAATAGTAATCGAAACTTTTAAAAATTGAACTTAGATATCAATGAATGTATCAAAAGAATGGGCTTATAATGCTAATTCTAAATATATAAATTTTATTAAGTTTAGTATTACTCATCAAAGGCTATGAGCCTGAGAAAATTTACCTGATTTTTTAAAGAGGGGGAAACATCCCCTACAAGTGAAAGAATTTTAATGAAAATCGCACCGTCAGATTCAGCCTATCAGAAAACCCTATAACATAAGTTTCAAGCTCGTATCTGCAAAAATCTGCAACTTTGTATTTTTAGCAAGAACAAAAACATACAAATATAGAAATTAGTTACGTACGTTAATTTGTAAATTACGTTAGAGATAAATTTAGAGACAACCATTTAGCAAAAGAAAAGTAAAATTTTTAGGAGAATTCTGTTTACTTGTTCAAAGACGGTGAGCCAAAATCAAAACCTGCATTAACTAAAAAACGATCAGAAATTAAATAAAAAAACAAGTTTTTTTAAACTGAAAGTAAGGAGCGACATTAAAACTTAAAATGAACAGAAATGATTCCGTACATGTAAGGGGATATCCCCTCCTCAGCGCCTCGCTCTTTACGCTAATGTTTGACTCACAACTCCATTTTTTAAAACAATAAAAAAAACTTTAGCGTAAAGAGCGAGGTGTTGCGGAAGGGACAGCCCCTTTCAATACGGAATAATTTCTGTTCGTTTTAAGTTTTAATGTCGCTCCTTACTTTCAGTTTAAAAAACTTGTTTTTTTATTTAATATACCTTATAAGCCCAGGTCATATCTTACAACACTTGAACTGAGGGCTGTAGGGGGTCGTCATCCTCAAACACATAATTTCCGGATGTTTTAACTTGGTTGACTAAATTAGTTATCTCAATATTTTGATAGGATATGTTTGAGGAAATGGTGGGCATGGGAGTGGGTTTAGTTCCCCTCCAATCACTTTCAACTATTTTCAAGAGCACTAGCACTTTCAATTTCCAATCGAATGAACTCTTTTCGAAGTTTCTAGGACAGCAATTGGCCATCTCAAAATTTCTATGCATTTCGGTAAAATACACGGCGTAGGGGGGGGGGAGGTATCCACCCTCTGAATCTTATAAGGGGCACTAGAAGATCTGATTTCCAATCAGATGAGCTCATTCCAAGTTTTGATGAATGAATGGCTATATCAAAATTTTGATTGAATGTGTTTGGGGAAATGATGGGCCTGGGAGGGGGGTTAGTTGCCCTCCAATCCCTTTCGACTATTAAAAAGGGCACTGGCCCTTTCAATTTTCAATCGAATGAGCCCTTTTCGAAGTTTCTATGACAACTCCTTCGATAACAAGTGCCCACATCGCTCTTTACATAGGCATTACTACGATAAGGAGGCTAAAGGTTCAATTCTATTTAAATAAATAAAATTGAAAAAGTACAATTCTTTTTTATAATAAATAAAATTTAATAAATAAAATTTGATCAGTGTAATTTTATTTTCATTTCAATGCTGTAATAACTGGAAAAGAGTATATTTGTAATATAATTCGCTTGCAATTAAGTGCCGATGACGCAGTAAGGTTTACATTTGTACAGTTAGGGAAGGAGGCATTAGCTAAATTCTTGTTTGAAAGTAAATTTGTCGTGAACGGTTTGGGAAGAAATAAGATTAAACTGAATATTTAATAATGATATCACCTGCTGAAAAGCCCATCATTTCAATATTTAATTTGACTGTAGTTTAATTTTTATTTTCAATGTTGTAACAAGTATGCAAGAAATAATTTGTTATATAATTTATTTTCAGTAAAGCGTTAATAAAAAAACTTACTGCGATAACGCAGTAAGTTTTCAACTTTTACAGTTAGCGAAGGAGACAGTACCCATACTTTTGCCTGTAGTGATTTTTTGGTCGTTTCAATCTTGATTCGCATATTTAATTTAAGCTTTATTCGTTTTAAGATTTTTTTTTGTTCATTTATATTAGTACATATTGTAGCCTATGTTTGTTTGCTTTGATTGTTTATTTAATTTCTGTTATTTTAAGTTTCATTTATGCTACAATAGCAAATATTTTTGCTCGTTTTAAACTTGATTTGCATATTCAATTTTAGCTGAACTCGTTTTAAGATTCATCTATTCATTTATATTAGTACAACAAAAGAATAAAAACGAAAGCAATAAGAGACCGAAAGAATGGAACAACAAGAACAGTGCAAGAAGAGATAAAAAAAAAACAGAACAAAACATTTTTTTTTAAAGAAAACCAAAAACAATTGACCCCCCCCCTCCCGTACAAAAAAGCAAACTAAATATATTTAAGCTACTCCAACCCCATCCAGGAAATAACAGCCCAGCCTAATGCAGGTTAGATTTTAATTACTTTTAGTTTTATTGACGAACAATTCTGATTTTCCCCTTCTCTTCTTCACTTGATTAACTTTAAAAAAAACTTTTCCACAAGACAAGTTTTTCAAAGAAAAGTAAAGAGCTCCATTAAGCAAAGAATGAGCAAAAATAAAGTCAAATAATCTTTCAAGCCTAAAACTACCACAAATTACTATCAATAAATAAATGAAACTCAAAACGAACAGAGATTATAATAGATAGCCGATTCAAATTAAAAACCGAGCAAAAATTAACATGAGTAGGGCTGATAACCCCTATGCCTTCTCAAGACTAAAACCCAATTTGAGCTTTACTAAAAATAAAAAATAAAAAACAAACAAATGACCGTGGATTGTCAGCTAAATTGACATATACTGACATTTCTTCGTTATGGTTTTGATGATTATTAATTTATGAGAGTAAGAAAGGTAAAAACATTTCAAATGTGTTTTGTTTTCAGTAAAGCACAAATTGTGTTCTGGTCGATAGAAGGTATAGGGGTTATCAGCCCTACTCATGTTAATTTTTCTCGTTTTGAGTTTGACTCGGCTATCTATTGTAATTTTCTGTTCGTTTTGAGTTTCATTTATTTATTGATAAATGATTTGTGGTAGTTTTAGGCTTTGAAGATTATTTGACTTTATTTTTCCTCATTCTTGGCAAAGGTTAATGGAGCTCTTTTAATGGCATAGGTTAATTTTCTTTGAAAAACTTTGTCTGGTGGGGAAAGTTTTTTAAATTAATTTCTGTTCGTTTTTTATGGACATAGTCTTTTTCATGAAAAAAGTAAAAAAAAATTTTATATCTTTTCAGTTTTCTTCTATAAGAATCCATAGTATGAGTTGCTATTTGTTTGTTGGAAAAACTTTTTCAGCAATTTTTAATCCTGACACAAACAGTATTTTTTTATTTGATTTTATCGCTTCTGAAGTTGAACTGAAAAAATAATATCATTCCCAAAAGATCTATGCTCTTTGACAACCTGGAGACAATTGTACTCTTTTGATTTATTTTATTTGTAAGAGCAGAATAAGTAATAGAAGTATCCCCAAAAGTTTCGACTTACTACCCCAAGTCGTTCTCGATATATTGCTGAGGTGTCTTATTGGCAGCCATTTAACACGACGCCTCCTGATTTATTTTTAAAGCAGCATTTAGTTTTAAAGTATAATAGGCCAATTGCATAATTGTGGAGGGGTTGACATGCCTAATATTTCTAAAGCGATATTTGCTTGACCATTCAACTATGCTGAATAAAATGGGTATCTCAAAATTTTGACTGGATGCGTTAGAAAAATGAATGGGCTTGAAAGAAGGGCTGCTTGCCCTCCAATCTTTTGTTATTCTTAAAAAGGGCACCTGACACTCGCGCTGTAATTGAAGTGCAAGAAAGAGGACTTCCCCCTTCACATATCTAGTAAAAACATTTAAAAGAAATAAAAACAAAGTGAAAACATTTTAAATATATCTAGTTTTTAGTAAAGCGCAAATTATGTTCTGGTCTTGAGAAGGCATGGGGGTTGTCAGTCCTAAAAGGTTAAATTATGCTCGTTTTGAGTTTACTGAAAAAAATGAAAAACTTAAAAAACGATCACCCTCCGAAATTTATATATCAACCTTTCTATATGTACCTTACATGCCCAGAGGGCATAACTTACCTTGTCCTGAGGGCTGTGGGGGGGGGGCGTTGTCATCCTCAAAGACATAATTTCCGGACCTTTCAATTACGTTGAAAAAAAAAATGGCTATCTCAAAATTTTTATTGGATGTGTTTCGGGAAATATTGGGCGAGGGAGGAGGTGAGTTGCCCTCCAATCATTTTCTGATATTAAAAAGGACACTGACCCTTTCAATTTCCAATCGAATGAGCTATTTTCGAAGTTTCTACGTCAACACATGGCCAACTCAAAATTCATATCAGATGTATTTTGCGACAATACGAGGTTTGTTGGGGGTATCCACCCTCCAAATACTCCAAGTCTTAAAAAGGGCACTAGAACTTCTGATTACGAATCCAAAGAGGACCCTCGCAGTTTATACAATTATACAATAAATACCTTATATACCCCCAGGGCATAACTTGCAACTCTTGCCCTGACGGCTGTGGGAGGGGGCGCTACCATCCTCAAAGACATAATTTCCAGACCTTTCAATTACGTTGATAAAATGGCTATCTAAAAAATTTTATTGGATGTTTTTGGGGAAATGGTGGGCCTGGGAGGGGAGTTAGTTACCCTCAAATGACTTTCGACTATTAAAATGGGGAACTGGCTCTTCAAATTTCAAATAAAATGAACTGTTTTTTAATTTTCTTTGAAAATAAATGACCATCTCAAAATTTATATCAGATAAATTTCGGGAAAATACGAGGTGCGGGGGCATACCCCTCCCCCCTGATCACTCTGAATCTTAAAAAGAGCACTAGAACTTATGATTACAGATCCAATAAGCCCCCTCCGTAGTTTATACGATCTTCCTTTCTATATATACCTTAAATGCCCCAGGGCTTAGCTTACAACCCTTGCCTTGAGGGTTCTTGAGGGTTGTCATCCTCTAAGACATAATTTCCGGACCTTTCAATTACGATGAACAAAATGACTACCTCAAAATTTTTATTGAATGTGTTTGGGAAAATATTGGGCAAGGGAGGGGTTAGTTACCCTTCAATCACTTTCTGATATTAAAAAGGACACTGACCTTTTCAATTTCCAATCGAATGAGCTCTTTTCGAAGTTTCTACGACAACAAACGGTCAACTCAAAATTCTTATCAGATGCATTTCGCGAAAATTCGAGGTTTGGGTGGGGGGTATCCACCCTCCAAATACTCCAAATCTTAAAAAGGGCACTAGAACTTCTGATTACGAATCCAAAAATCACCTTCGAAGTTTATACAATCACGCTTTCTATAAATACCTTAGATGCCCCCAGGGCATAACTTGCAACTCTTGTCTTGAGGGCTGTGGGAGGGGGGGGGGCATCCTCAAAGACATAATTTCCAGACCTCTCAATTACGTTGATAAAATGGCTATCTAAAAATTTTCATTGGATGTGTTTGAGGAAATGGTGGGCGTGGGAGGGGAGTTAGTTACCCTCCAATAACTTTCGACCATTAAAATAGGGCACTGGCTCTTTAAATTTCCAATCAAATGAGCTGTTTTTGAAGTTTCTTCGACAATAAATGGCCACTTCAAAATTTATATCAGATGCATTTCGGGAAAATACCAGGGGGGGGGGGATCCAACCTCTGATTACTTTGAATCTTAAAAAAGGCGCTAGAACTTCTGATTACAGATCCAATGAGCCCCCTCCAAAGTTTATACGATCGTCCTTTCTATGCATACCTTATATGCCCCCAGGGCATAGCTTACAACCCTTGCCTGGAGGGCTCTGGAGGGTTGTCATACTCAAAGACATAATTTCAGGACCTTTCAATTACGTTGAACAAAATGGCCATCTGGAAATTTAGATTGGATGGATTTGGGGAAATGATGGGAGTGGGAGGGGAGTTAGTTGCCCTCCAATCTCTTTCGACTATTAAAAAGGGCACTAGCCCTTGCAATTTCTAATCGAATGAGCTCTTTTTGAAGTTTCTACGACAACAAATGGTCATCTCAAAATTTCTACCGGATGTATTTCAGGAAAATAAGGGGTGGGGGATGTCCACCCTCCGATCACTCTGAATCTTAAAGAGGGCGCTAGAATTTTTTATTAGAATCCAATGATCCCCCCTCCAAAGTTTTTACGATCACCCATTCTATATATATGTTATGTGCCCCAGGGCATAACTTAAAACCCTTGCCCTGAGGGCTGTTGTCAATCCTAAAGACATAATTTCCGGACCTTTCAATTGCGTTGAACAAAATGGCTATCTCAAATTTTTAATTGGATGCTTTTGAGGAAATGGTGGGCGTGGGAGGGAGGTTATTAACCCTAAAACCACCTTTGACCATTAAGAAGAGCACTAGCCCTTTCACTTTCCAATCGAATGAGCTCTTTTCAAAGTTTCTACGACAACAAATGGCCATCTCAAAATTTCTATCAGATGCATTTCGGGAAGGTGTGGACGGGGGATTATCCACCCTTTGATCACTCTGAATAATAAAAAGTGCAATAGAACATCTGATTTCCAATAACATTAGCCCATTCCGGAGTTTTTATGATCACCCTTTCTATATATAGGCTACCTTATGTACCCCAAGGGCATATTTTATAACCTTGATCTGAGGGCTGTGGGGAGTTCCCATCCTCAAAGACATAATTTCCAGACCTTTCAATTACGTTGAACAAAATGGCTATCTAAAAAATTTGATTGGGTGTGTTTGGGAAAATAGTGGGTTGGGGAGGGGGGTTAGTTGTCCACTAATCACTTTTAACTATTAAAAAGGGATCTAGCCCTTTCAATTTTCAATTGAATGAGCTCTTTTTTAAGTTTCTACGGCACAAAATGGCCATCTCAAAACTTTTATTAGATACATTTCGGGAAAATATGATCACGTGGGAGGGTGTCCACCCTCCAATCACTCTAAATCTCAAAAAAAGCACTAACACTTCTAATTAGCAATCTAATGAGCCTCCTCCAAAGTTTATACGAACATCCTTTCTACATAAACCTTAAATTTCCCCAGGCCATAACTTAAAACCCTTGCCCCGAGGGCTGTGGGAAGTTGTCATCCTCAAAAACATAATTTCCGTATCTTTCAACTACGCTGGACAAAATAGCTGTCTCAAAATTTTGATTGAAAGTGTTTGGGGAAATGGTGGGTGCGGGGTTAGTTGACCTCCAATCACTTTCGACTATTAAAACGGGCACTAGTTCTTTCAATTTCTAATCAAATGAGTCCTTTTCGAAGTTTCTACGACAACTCCTTCGATGCGAAGTGCCCTGGTCTACACAACATCGGAATATCATACCCAATCATACGCAGCGCAATAGCGCTATCTAAGTAAAGACCGATGTCGGCACTATGTATTAGTTATTTCTTGTTCGTGGTTTTAGACCAGGGCACTTCGTATAGAAGAATTTGTCGTAAAAATTTCAAAAATGGCTCATTCGATTGGAAATTGGAGGGGCTCGTGCCCATCTTAATAGTCAAAAGTGATTGGAAAGCAACTAACACCCCTTCCACGCCCACCATTTCCCCGAACAGATCCAATCAAAATTTTGAGATAGCCATTTTGTTCAGCGTAGTTGATTTCCAGATAGAAAATATGTTTTTGAGGAGGAAACTCCCCCACAACCCTCAGGTCAAGGGTTTTAAGTTATGCCCCGGGGGCATATAAGAACGATGTTGGCACAATGTATTATTTATTATTTTTTTTCCCTTACACCAGGGCACTTCGTATCGAAGAAGTTGTCGTAGAAACTTCGAAAAGGGCTCATTTAATTGGAAATTGGAGCGGCTTGTGCCCTTTTTAATAGTCGAAAGTGATTGGAAGGCAACTAACACCTTCCACGCCCACCATTTCCCGAAGGAAATCCAATAAAAATTTTGAGATAGCCATTTTGTTCAGCGTAGCTGATTTCCAGATAGAAATTATGTTTTTGAGGAGGACATTCCCCTACAGCCCTCAGGGCAAGGGTTGTAGGTTATGCCAGGGGGGCATAAAAGGTTTTTATAGAAATGTTGTAGTAGAAACTAACACCCCTCTCACTCCCAGCTTTTCCCCAAACACATCCAATCAAGATTTTGAGATAGCCATTTTGTCCAACATAGTTTTAAGTTCTGGAAATTAGGTCTTTTAGGATGAACCCTCCCCCCCCCCAGAGCCCTCAGGACAATGGTTGTACGTTAACCCTGGGGGCATATAAGCTTTTTATAGAACGCGATGTCGTAAAAACTTCAAAAAGGGCTCATTCGATTGAAAATTGAATTGGCAAGTGCCCTTTTTAATAGTCGAAAGGAATTGGAAGGCAACTAACACCCCTTCCAGACCCACCATCTCCCCAAACACATCCAATCAAAATTTGAGATAGCCATTTTGTTCCACGCAGTTTAAAATTCAGAAAATCATCCCTTTGAGCAGGACACTCCCCCCACAGTCTTCGGGGCAAGGGTCATAAGTTATGCCCTGGGGGCATATAAGGTTTTCATTGAAATCTTTGTCGTAGAAACTAAAAAAAGGGCTCATTAGATTGGAAATTCAAAGGGCTAGTGCCCTTTTTAATAGTTGCAAGCGATTTGAGGGCAACTAACCCCCCTCTACCGCCCACCTTTTCCCCAAACACATCCAATCAAAATTTTTGGATAGCCATTTTATTCAACGTAGTTAAAAGTTTTAGAAATTAGGTCTTTAAGGACGACAACCCCTCCCCCCCACAACCCTCAGGGCAAGAATTGTAAGTTATACCCCGGGGGCATATAAGATTATTATAGAAAGCGATGTTGTAGAAACTTCAAAAAGGGCTCATTCACTTGGAAATTGAAAGGGCTAGTACCCTTTTTAATAGTCGAAAATGATTGAAGGGCAACTAACCCCCCTCACACGCCCACCATTTTCCCAGACACATCCAATCAAAATTTTAAGATATCCACTTTGTTCAAGGTAGTTGAAAGCTCTGGAAATTAGGTATTTTAGGATGATAGCCAACTCACAGCCCTCAGTGCAAGAGTTGTAAGTTATACCCTGGGGGCATATAAGATGTATATAGAAAGTTGTTGTAGAAATTTCAAAAAGGGCTCATTTGATTGGAAATTGAAATTGCCCGTTTTAATAGTCGAAAGTGAGTGGAGAGTAATTAACCCCACTCACGCTCACCATTTCCCCAAACACATTCAATCGAAGATTAGAGATAGTCATTTTGCTAAACGTAGATAAAAGTCCTGGAAATTATGTAATTGATGATGAGAAACCCCCCACAGGGTAAAGGTTGTAAGTTATGCCCTGGGGGCATATAAGGTTTTTATAGATAGAGTTGTCGTAAAAACTTCACAAGGGGCTCATTCTATTGGAAATTCAAAGAGGTAGTGCCCTTTTTAATAGTCGAAAGTGATTTGAGGGCAACTAACCCCCCTCTCACGCGCACCTTTTCCCCAAACATATCCAATCAAAATTTTTAGATAGCCATTTAATTCAACGTAGTTGAAAGTTTTGGAAGTTTTATTCAATCTAGTTTTAAGTTCTGTAAATTTGGTCTTTAAGGATGACAACCCCTCCCCCCCGCCGAAAGCCCCCAGGGGAAGGGTTGTAAATTATGACCTGGGGGCATATTAAGTTCTTATAGAACGTAATGTTGTAGGAACTTCAAAGAGGACTAATTCGATCGAAAATTGAAATGGCTTGTGCCCTTTTTATCAGTCAAAAGTGATTGAAGGATGAATAACCCCCCTTTCACGCCTGTTATTTTCCCAAACACATCCAATCAAAATTATGAGATATCCATTTTGTTCAACGTAGTTGAAAGTTCTGGAAATTAGGTCTGATAACCCATTCAGAGCCCTCAGTGAAAGGGTTGTAAGTTATGCCCTGGGGTTATATCAGATTTATATTGATAGTTGTTATAGTGATTTCAGAAAGGGATCATTTGATTGGGAATTACCCCTTTTGATAGTTGGAAGTGAGTGGAGAGTAATTAACCTCCCTCTTACACCCACCATTTACCCAAACACATACAATTAAAGTTTAGAGATAGCCATTTTGCTGAACGTAGTTGAAAGTTCTGGAAATTATATATTTAAGGATGAGTAACCCCCAGAGGTTATAAGTTATGTCCTGGGGGCAAAAAAAGTTTTTTGATCTTTTTTTTGAATGAGCCCCTTTTGTCGTTAAAACTTCAAAAGGGGCTCATTCAATTGGAAATTGAGAGGGCGAGTGCTCTTCTTAATAGTCGAAAGTGGTTGGAGGGTAACTAACCCCCCTCACACGCCCACCATTCCCCCAAACACATCCAATAAAAATTTCCAGTTAGCCATTTTGTTCAACATAGTTGAAAGTTCTGAAAATTAGGCATTTGAGGATGACAACCTCCCCCCAGCCCTCCGGGCAAGGGTTGTAAGTTATGCCCTGGGGGCTTATAAGGCTTTTATTGAAAGTGTTGTCGTAGAAACTTCAAAATGGCTCATTCGATTGGAAATTGAAATGGCTAGTGCATTTTTTTTTTGTTGAAAGTGATTGGAGAGCGACTAACACTCCTCTCACGTCCACCATTTCCGCAAAGACATCCAATCAGAATTTTGAGATAGCCATTTTGTTTAACATAGTTGAAAGTTCTGGAAATTAAGTCTTAGAGGATGACAACCACCTTAACAGCCCTTAGGGTAAGGATTGTAAATTATGCCCTGGGGGGCATATAAGGTGCTTATCGAAAGCATTGTCGTAGAAACTCAAAAAGAGCTCATTCTATTGGAAATCGAAAGGCCTAGTGTCTTTTTTATAGTCGAAAGTGATTGGAAGGCTTGACATTTTTATAGTTAAGATCGATGTGGGTATAATATATTATTTTTTGTTGTTGTTTAAACCAGGGCATTTCGTATCGAAGGAGTTATCTTAGGAACTTCGAAAAGGGCTCATCGATTGAAAATGAAAAGGGCTGATGCCCTTTTTAATAGTCGAAAGTGATTGGAGGGCAACTAATCCCCCTCCCACGCCCAGCCTCCCATATGCTTATTATGTTTAAAAACTAAATATTGCCTTAAGATTAAATCAAAATGCACTGTATTAATGCTAATTCCCAATAAGGCATCTCAGCAGTATCCCAAAACGACAGAGGGTATTATATTCAAACTTTCGGGGCTACTTCTGCTCTTAAAACTTAAGCAAATCAAAATAGCGTAAGTGTATCCAATCTATCAAAGAAAGTAAAGCAGATACTATCAAAGAAAGCAAGCAGGGTATCAAGTGTTCCATTTCACGTCAACTAGATGATGTATGAAACGAAACTAAACACTACTCTTTTTGTCAAGATTTTAAAAAGGGTGTATGTTGTTAAAAATTGCTGAAAATTGTTCTCAAGAATACAAATAGCAGCCCAAACTATAAAGTCTATAAAGAAAGAAATATAAAAAAAAATACAAATGAAGGTGCATTGTCAGTTTAATATACATATACTGATATTTAGTAACCAAAATGTTAATATTATTTGATTTATTAAAGTTATGAAAGTAAAAACATTTATATTTTTTTCAGTAAAGTGCAAATTATGTTCTGGCCTTGGGAAGGCATAGGAGTTATCAGCCCAACTTATGTTAATTTTTGCTCGTTTTGAGTTTGACTCGGTTATTTATTGTAATTTCTGTTCATTTTGGGTTTCATTTATGTATCGATGCTGATTTGTGGTAGTTTCACGCTTGGTAGATTATTTGATTTTATTTTTGCTCATTTTTGTTTAATGGAGTTCTTTACTTTTCTTTGAAAAACTTATTTTGTGGAAAAAGTTTTTTTTAATTAATTTCATTCAATATCAAGTTCTTTAGCAATTAAATATGTCCAACAAATCGTATCCAATTTCGTATAATAGATTATTAAGACTATTATTATTATTTTTAGGTGACTATTGAGAGGTAAGGTACGGGGGTCACCACTTATTGGTGCAAAAATGGTGCAAAAAGGTTGCTATGCCACTTACTCGAGGGGGAGAAACCCTTGTTGGCCCAAATGTTAGTGGGATTCCCGCTCTTACCCCAACGGTTCCTTATCTATCGGCTATGTCAGTGCCCGATTTACAATATACCCTGCCTTAGGGTAATCTAGCGTGATCGAATGGTTCCAGGGGCCACTTTTAAGGCCAAGGGTTACCGGTAATATTTCTAACTATCTCTTTAGACTCGACCTAGGCTGAAAAGTCAAAAATTATATAGTATAAAAAATCTTACTGTAATCAAGACACGCTACAAAAAGGAACTCAAACGGAACTGAAGGTAAAACTCTGACGATTCACCAATACACTTTAAGACACGCGCTTGCGCGCGCACCTCTGACCAAAGGCGATGAATGGCCGAATCAAAATAAAATTCCCAGCATCCTTTGAAGCTTTTCCAAGCTGTAAATTTAAGCAGTAAGAGTCATCGCTCAACTGGCTTTTTCAGACACTCGATAATTAGTGGATTCTTCAGACATCGTAATAAAAGCTTTCCCAGGATTTAAACATGTAACAAAAATCACGCTAAATTTATAAAAAGAACATTTTTCTGAAACAAAAGGGGCCATAGGTCCCAACACCTCCCTCCTAAGAAAAATGACCGCCATCACGCCACGGGTCAGAGCACAAAACAGAAACATAAAATAAATAACACCAACTTCAAAATCACCAAACTTGTTTATCTTCTCTTCTTTCTTCCACCAATGCCTGTACTTCCACCGCTTCAGGATTCGTCGTCATCCCAACGTCTCTAGCGTAGAACCGCCATGGTCGTATAGATCGTATGGCATCCGCATTTGGTTTTGAAAATTGAAGTCCCGAAGATTCGTAGAAAACGATCGTGCACAGTATAGTCAAAAATATAAATTTCATCGTCCTCACGAACCTACATTTGAGAGAAGCAAAGAATCAGTTCCTGTCACATTCGATTGTACCAGCCATCATGAAAAATTTTGCCTGCACTAGCATCTTAATATCCATCTGTGGAAACAGCCCCACATCTCAATACAAAAGTAACTTGCCCCTTGGCATAATTTGAAATAGTCCCAGGCTGATAATAAACAGGCCACTGAAAACGATAGGGGCTCAGGAAAATGAAGTAAAAATCTGAGCGAACCTTGAGTCGCTTTTTTCTGGGTCTTGTCCCCTAAAATAATCGAATGAATAATGCTCGGCGATGAGGGATGAAGATAATATTGAAGACCGGAAAGACAAGGCTTCAGTAAAGGGATCACAACTTGTCCGCCAGTTGTGCATTGAGGAAAAGGGCTATCTTTCACGTCTTCCCGTAGGGGATCTTCCCCAAGGGATTCCTCCCCCTCATAAAGGAACAAATCCTCTTTTGAGTTGATCCGACAATATCAGATTCCTTCCCAAATTTCTTCGATCCAACCGATAATTCAGTATCTCCCAATCTTTCCGTAACTCGTTGTCGACAAGTCAATTCTATTTCATGATTATCTGTAGTTTCTCTTAATATGTCATGGGTCTTCTCCTCCCTCCTAAGTTTTTTTGTCTTATTGTATTTTCTAATCTTCCCAGTGGCTCATGGACCTCTTTTTCCCCCCTCTTATTTATGTTATCAAGGCACAGCCCATCCAACATTTTTTTATTTTTCGCCACTGCAGGCTGAATCTCCAAATTTTGTCTCTTTTTTGCATTCCTCTTTTCATCTCTACTTTTCTCAATTCTGTCATTCGCGCAAAATAATACATCATCGTTAAATCTGATTTGGACTCCAGTGTCCACCATATTTGACTGCATTACTTCATTGTAGCTCCGTTTAATATCTCTTTTCTCTCTCTTAGTTTTCTTTTCTTTTATAGTAGCATTAAATAAATCGTCATGAGATTTGAATTTGACTCCAGCGTCCACTGTCTTTGACTGCATTTCTTTATTGTAGTTCCGTTTTGCATCTTTTTTCTCTCTTTTAGTCTTCTTTTTTCTTACCGCAGAAACAAATTATTTCGTCATCAAATGGGAACTGAACTCCAACATTTGGTTTTTCATATTGTACTAAAATTTCTCGCACTTTCCGAGGAAAAGCGCGTACAATGAATTTTGTCTCCTTATTCTCTGGTACAATCAGCGCTTCCTTTCGGCCTGTACTTGTTAGCGTCTCATTTCAAAAGTGTTTTCAAGTTTTCAAGTTTCTGGAAATTTTCCCGAAAAATCATTCTCGCGCGTCTTTTTTCCAATATTTTGTGGTCTTTTTACTTCCGCATCCTATTTTTGTGGATTATCAACATTTTGAACCCGAGTATCAAGTATTTCGTTTTTCCGACAGGGTGGCACAGCCTCCCCATTTGTTTTATGGGTCGGTCCACCTTCCCCCGCAGTCAACAAAGTATTATGTTTTCCCGTTAACATGTTTAATGTCTGGTAATTTTCTTTTTCTCAAGATTGATTCTTAGACAAATTATTATGACTATCTGACAGACTATAAGTAAGTTGTGATAAAACCTCACTTTGCGAATTTCCCCAACGAGTTTTCATTAGTCTGTCAATTGTTTTTGCAATATCCTGGTAATATTTTGTATCGGCCTCCCTACGGACCTGTCTTTCTTCCTTTTTTATCTTTCTCTGTTTGTTTCCTATCTTCCTCCTCTTTTTGCTCGCTGGCTTTTCTTTCAGCCTCTGTACGTTCTTGTCTTTCCTCCTCTATTTTCTCTTCTACTATTTTATGTAAAGTAGAGGTGTATACTTTTCGAGGTCTAGAATTTTTCTAAATTAATAGAAGAACCCAGCCAATAATTTCCATCTGAAATTTGTCAACCCTCTTATTTAACTCTTCGTAGGGTTGAAAATTTTCTCTAAGTGCTGTTTTGTACGCCTCGTAAAAACCCTATCCAATTCCTTATATAGATCCTCAATAATCTGTTGACGTTTAAGAACAATCTTTTTATCCCCCATCCCTTCTCTTAAAATGTCAATATGACTCTGCATCATTTCAACAATTGCCGACCGTTCTTTTTCATTTTCCTTAACAATTTCTTCATATATTTGTAAGTGCTTTTTATCGGCCTCCGTAAGGATTTTGAAAGCAATATCTTCTGCCTTGCTACCTCCGTTGAATTCTGCTACTCTTAACCAAAGCTCCGTATTGCTATGATTAATGGTTTTAGACAAGATTCTTTTTAGAAACTCTTAGTTCCTAAATATCTTAGAACAACTATTTAATCTAGAGATAGCGTTTTTAAGGTTAGTTGGTCTCCATATATCCGGAATCCAGAAATTTTTCAGTTGCTCTCTCTCAAAAGCCACCAACTGAGCATGTTTTCCTCTTTCTGCTTCATTTCTACGTTTCTTTTTTCCCAGTCTCTTTCTTTATAGGCTACTCTAGCCCTTTCGTCCTCTTTTCCATTCTTTCTAATTTCATCTTTCTCAGACTGTATTTTTTCTTATATTTTCGGTGTTCTCTCTCAAGGACCTTCAT
Organism: Artemia sp. Qi Xiang Cuo; assembly: GCF_049724085.1. Taxonomy (NCBI): domain Eukaryota; kingdom Metazoa; phylum Arthropoda; class Branchiopoda; order Anostraca; family Artemiidae; genus Artemia; species Artemia sp. Qi Xiang Cuo. The sequence goes on from NC_142805.1 coordinate 62,166,851, forward strand.
ATTTGTCTTTCTGTCTATTTTCCTACTTTTTCTATGGGCTTCACTCGCCCTTTTCGGTCTTTGGGTCAATCTTATCTCTGTCCAACATTCTTTCAAAATTCCATGTGTCATTATTTCTTCTTAATTAATTTTTTGAATTTATTTGTTCTATATCTATACTAATCTTTAACCTGCAACTCCCCTTCATTTGGCACTGCCTCTGAGGGATAGGTTCGTCTTGTTTTTTCACATATTATTTATTTCTTGTTTACTTTCTAATCTCTTATTTTACCGCGTATACTTTTTTCCGATTATATTATCTCTTATTAAGTTAGTCAATCTTGGCAAGTTCAACAATTTTTCGAATAACCGAAATGTCCAGACTTCAGTAAGGAAGAACGACTTCTTTCACAACAAGCAGTTTTACGCGAGTGACATACATCACCGAATAACAAATTAACAGGGGTTGGACGAGAAAATAAACCCAAAAACCGCGCGAATGTTCCACTAGTGAATTAGCTGGACTAACCTGAAACAGGGGAACTACCCTGCAAAACAAAGCACACATCCTCCCTGGATAATCGTTTTCCAAATATAATCTTCTCTTCGGCAGATTACTCAATAGGATTAGTGCCTCCCACCTTCTTTGTCCAATGTGCGCACAAACTGACAAATTCTCCTAATTTGCCATCCTCAATACTCTTATAACCTTCGTCACTGAAGAATATATCTAAGTCCTCCAATTCACTCAAATAACAACCCAACTTTCAACCTTTTTTTTATCTGTCCTTAAATCCTGTAATACTTTTAAATACGGAGATTCCCCCACTGTAAACTCAACTCATTAATTTCCCGTTATTCTTTTATATATTTGTCTAACAAGGCACACAGCCCATTATAGACCTTCATAATTCTATTAATTGATTGCGTATTTTTGTCTTTTTATATGTTACCACAATAGGCTACTTTCTAGGCCAAATTAACCCGTCTCTTCGAAAAATTCTTTTACAATCAGTGCTGTTGATAGCTCCTTTTCTTGCTGCCACCACTTATTGGGTTGATTTATACAGCTGGCACCACTTATTGATGGAAGGTAAGGTACGGGGGTCACCACTTATTGGTGCAAAAATGGCGCAAAAAGGTTGCTATGCCACTTACTCGAGGGGGAGAACCCCTTGTTGGCCCAAATGTTAGTGGGATTCCCGCTCTTACCCCAACGGTTCCTTTTCTATCGGCTAAGTCAGTGCCCGATTTACAATATACCCTGCCTTAGGGTACTCTAGCGTGATCGAATGGTCCCAGGGGCCACTTTTAAGGCCAAGGGTTACCGGTAATATTTGTAACTATCTCTTTAGACTCGACCTAGGCTGAAAAGTCAAAGATTATATGGTATAAAAAATCTTACTGTAATCAAGACACGCTACAAAAAGGAACTCAAACGGAACTAAAGGTAAAACTCAAAGGCGATTAATGGCCGAATCAAAATAAAATTCCCAGCATCCTTTGAAGCTTTTCAAGCTGTAAATTTAAGCAGTATGAGTCATCGCTCAACTGGCTTTTTCAGACACTCGATAATTATTGGATTCTTCAGACACCGTAATAAAAGCTTTCCCAGGATTTACATATGTAACATAAACGAAGTTAAATTTATAAAAAGGACATTTTTCTGAAACAAAAGGGGTCATAGGTCCCAACACTGACTTTTGTAGGAAAGAGGCTTTGGGAATGCAAAAAATTCCCACCTGGGTCCTTTTGCTTTAAACTCCGAATGACAACTCTAAAATCGTTTGTGCCCTACTACGTCAGATGTTACAACAATAGCATCCTGAAGTAGAGGTGATGGTTCATCATTTGTGTTTTTCTAGGTGCTGTGTCTTTTTGTGCTTTTCTTTTTTTTGTGCTTAAATTGACGATACCCATGTTATTGCAGTGTGATAAAGGGAACGAATAAAGATTATTATTATTATTATTAGGTGACTTTTGTAGGAAACAGGCTTTAAGAATGCAAAAAATTCCCAAAACTTCTATCAGATGCATTTTGGGAAAATAAGAGGTTTGTGAGAGAGAGGGGGGGGGTATCCACCCTTTGATCACTCTTAATGATGAAAATTGAACTAGAACATCTGATTTCCAATCAAATTAGCCTAATTCCAGAGTTTTTACGATCACCCTTTCTATATATACCTTATATACCCCAAGGGCATATTTTATAACCTTGATCTGAGAGCCGTGGGGAGTTCCCATCCTCAAAGACATAATTTCTGAACCTTTCAATTACGTTGAACAAAATGACTATCTCGAAAGTTTGAATGGATGTATTTGGGGAAATGGTGGGCTTGGGAGGGGGATTAGTTGCCCACCAATCACTTTTGACAATTAAAAAGGGCACTAGCCCTTTCAATTTTAAATTGAATGAGCTCTTTTTGAAGTTTCTACGGCAACAAATGGCCATCCCAAAATTTCTATCAGATACATTTCGGGAAAATATGGGCGCGTGGGGGGGGTGTCTACCCTCCAATCACTCTGAATCTCAAAAAGGGCACTAACACTTCTTATTGGCAATCCAATGAGCCTCCTCCGAAGTTCATACGATCACCCTTTCTATGTAAACCTTAAATTCCCCCAGGCCATAGCTTAAAACCCTTGCCCTGAGGGCTGGGGGGGGGGTTGTCATCCTCAAAGACATAATTTCCGTATCTTTCTACTATGTTGAACAAAATAGCTGTCTCAAAATTTTGATTGAAAGTGTTTGGGGAAATGATGGGCGTGATAGGGGGGTTAGTTGGCCTCCAATCACTTTCGACTATTAAAAAGGGCATTAGTTCTTTCAATTTCTAATCGAATGAGCCCTTTTCGAAGTTTCTACGACAACTCCTTCGATGTGAAGTGCCCTGGTCTAAACAACATCAGAATACCGTACCCAATCAAACAGTTCGTGGTAACGAACTGTAAGTAAGGAGCGACCCGGCTCAATGGTAACCGAAGCCCTAGAAAACGGGTTTTTGACACCAACAGACACATCAAAAGAATCAGATTTTAATGCTGATTTCAAATATATAACTTTCATGAAGTTTAGTCCTACCCATCAAAAGTTACGTGCCTGAGAAAAATTTGGCCGATTTTCGAAAAAAAGGGGAAAAGACCTCCTAAAAGTTATATAACCTTAATGAAAATCACACCATCATATTCAGCGTATCAGAGAACCCTACTGTAGAGGTTTCAAGCTCCTATCTACAAAAATGTGGAATTTTGCATTTTTTGCAAGAAGAAAGATCACGGATGCGTATTTATTTGTTTTTGTTTTTTCCCCAGGGGTAATCGTGGGAGAACTCATTGGAACGGAAATTAAAAGTTCTAGTCTCCTTTCTAAGTGACAAAAAAAATAAAGGGCAACTAGGCCTCCTCCCACGTTCATGTTTTTCCCAAAGTCAGCTGATCAGAATTTGGAGACATCCATTTTGTTCAACATGGTTGAAAGTACGAGAACTACGTCCTTGAGGATGACTTAATCCCCCAAAGTCCCCGGGGGGAGGGCTAAAAGTTATGAACTTTACCCAACGTTAACAAATAGTATTGGTTATTCGGAAGTATACAGACGTTTTCAGGGGGATTTTTTCTGGTAATAGGGAGGTGGGTGGGTCTGGGGTTATGTGGGGGGATCTTTCCATGAAGGAAGTTTTCATGGGGGAAGGGACATTGCTATGAAGGGGGCGCCGGGTTTCCTAGCATTATTTAAAAAAAAAGATCAGAAATTAAATATAAAAAAACAAGTTTTCCAACTGAAAATAAGGAGCAACATCAAACTTAAAACGAACAGAAAATACTACGTGTATGATTGAGTTCACTCCCTAGTCAATACCTCGCTCTTTAAGCCAAAGATTTTTTAGTACTTTCATAAGAGCTATTTATTCTAAATAACGACCTTTGTAATCAAGGGGTCATTTTGAAGAATTGGAACAAAATTCGAACTTTAGCTTAAAGAGCGAGGTATTGACTAGGGGCGAGCCCCCTAATATACGTATTAAAAATATCTGAACATAGAAGTTCGCTACGTAAGTTAATTCGTAAGTTACGTATATTTATTACTAATAAAAACATTCGTAAATAAAATTAAACAAGTTTCGAGAAAGCCATTTAACCAAATAAAAGTAAAACTAATATTCAAATTTTTTGTTTTAATTATTCCTGTACGGCGAGCCAAAATCAAAACCTGCATTAATTCAAAAACGTTCAAAAATTAAATAAAAACAACAGGTTTTTTTAACTGAAAGTAAGGAACGATGTTAAAACTTAAAACGAACAAAAATTATTCCGTATATGAAAGGGGCTGTCCCCTCCTCAACGCCTCGCTCTTTACGCTAAAGTTTGACTTTCTCGCAACTCTTTTCTTTTTATACAATAAAAAACTTTAGCGTAAAGAGCGAGGCGTTGAGGAGGGTATAGCCCCTTTCATATACGGATTAATTTCTGGTCGTTTTAAGTTTTAACTTCGTTCCTTACTTTCAGATAAAAACAAATTTTTTTTTTAATATCATTCAATATCAAGTTCTTCAGTAATTAAATATGTTCAACAAATTGTTTCCAATTTCGTAAAGGAGGCATGAAATGCTGATGAAGTTTGGAGCTGACATCCCGAAGTCCCCAACACACCGAGATATCCTTCCTCCGTTTACTTCAGAGACCCACCCACACAAAACAAGGTTGGGGACTTCAAACCAAACTCTGAAAGAGGGAAAAAATTGTTGGAGTGCCCGCCTACACACTCGACAACAAGATATCTAAAATCGTTTGTGCCCTACTAAGTCAGATGTTACAACAATAGTGTCCTGAAGTAGAGGTGATGGTTCATCATTTGTGTTTTTTTGGTGCTGTGTCTTTTTGTGCTTTTCTTTTTTTTTGTGTTTAAATTGACGATACCCATGTTATTGCAGTGTGATAAAGGGAACGAATAAAGATTATTATTATTATTAGGTGACTTTTGTAGGAAACAGGCTTTGAGAATGCAAAAAATTCCCACCTGGGTCCTTTTGCTTTAAACTCCGAATGACAACTGAAATGCACTATTATTATGCGTCTAAATTTTTGGATAGTTCAATTTTATTAGAATTAGTTGATCATACAGAGGTGAGTGACGAGTTGTTTCATGTATTTGGGGTTTTAGAGAACTAAATTTTCTTGCATGTGATGGGAGGATGAAAAGCTTTTAATACTAGACAAAACCCATCACCTGCAAGAAGCCTAGTCCTATAGTTATACTAGGATACTTATCGGTTATATAATACAAACTCGAGAATTTGATCGCAAAGGATGCAAACATGACACAAGAAACTGGTCAAGCAACTTCTTTATACCAGAGAATTAGTTTTGGCTAGGTAGGAAAATAAATTGTAGGTATATCTTATTTAAGTATTTAGTTTGTATTTTGGTCAGGTAAGGTTAGGTTACGTATTTCATACTTGCTATGCTTTACCCCCCCCCCCCCTTATGTGCAAATATATAGCCTAAATCTGTTTCTAAACTATTATATTTTCATCGTATTTTGTTTGATTTCATTAGCATTAACCAAGCTTCACTTCTTGAGTCTGTATTATATAACCGATATACGCCTTATACTAGCCTGTATTAGTAGAATTAGGGCAATAGCATTGGAATTTAGATCGAGAAATGGAATTTTATTGACGGCAGAATTAGAAATTGACACACAAATGATATATTCTGTTAAATAACAAAAAAAATAGAAAACATGCAAAGTTTGATTGCAACGGAATTGATGAGCTTTGGGTGTAATTATTCAAAAGAAAAACCAATAATATGAAAAAAAATAACAATCACCTTGCCTTCAAAATTAGAATTTTTTTCATAATAAGAATAAAGAGATTTTTCTAGGATTAAGAGATTGCTTCTTGGACGAAATCAATAATTTTTAGTAGCTAACCTTATATATAGTTTATAAGAAATTTGAATCACAATTTTCATGATTAGGGAGCTCAGTAAATTTTACAAGAATCTGAAAAGAGAGAAAAGAGAAGAAAATATATCTTTAAAATCGCAGTAACCAATAGAATATGCAGTTTGAAGTAGCAAATTGGTTTTGTTTTACACTTAATTTGCCAACAAATTCAAAACAAAGTCATAAATTTATAAACATTTTTAATCAAAATTCATTTAAATTCCTTTCTACGACCACAATATTCTCCGTAACTCAATCTGAAAACAACTGGCCTTTTGCTTGGCCCGAGATAAATGACCAAAAAAGCCGGCAACCAATAGCACGTTTATTCTGAAGCTACCGCTGCAACCCGGATTATATATTTAAAATTAGCATAAAAATCCGATTCTTTTGATGTATCTATTGATATTAAAATTATGCTTTTTTAGAGTTTCGGTTACTATTGAGACGAGTCGCTCTTACTATACAGTTCGTTACGACGAACTGTTTGATTATGCTGCCATGTAAGTTTAACTAACAATGAACTATCTGATCCTTTAGGTTGTACCGCTGCAACCTGGAAAATCTGATTACAAACAGGAAAAAGCCTATGGCTTTTTTTCCTTGAAATAGTAAGAGAGGAACCTCTTACAATCAAGTAGCTAACGAAGTCCGGTTTATGCAATGGTTTGTTATTCCAATGATCGTCTTCTAATGTAACTACCTGTCTCTTTGGAGGCGCGGGTTCAAATCTTACCGCTGGTAGTATTTTATACCAAAGCAAACAACTTACTTGTTGGAGTCTTAAATTATAATCTTATTTTAGTTACTATGGGCTGGAAGTTTGTTCTTTACTGTAATAAGAGACGACCTGGCTACAACCTACGATTATGACGTCATTGATCAAGCTTTAACATGAACTATGCAGTTTTTCGTACAAAAACTGATTCTATTTTAAAAATAATCTGCTTTAATTACAACAGGTTTTTAACCCCATTAATTTCTTTTAAAATGAGCCATTGAACAATTCTCTACTATGTTCCAGTGCCAAGCTATCTATGGAAGAAAATATCTGTCGAAAAAAAAGAAAAAAAGATGCCGTTTAGGCAGAATGCTGTAGTAGCTGCCACTTTTCTTGATTTTCAAGCAAATATATTTCCTTTGCTGTTCAAGCCATGGAACAGAAAGTTTCATATATAGGGGTTTTGGACGAGGTGGTTCTAATGGTGTACTTCTTGTTCGGATCTAACCCTTTTTTTTATAGGAGTTATGGGTTTTTATATTTCTTAACATTGGACGTGATCGTCTCTTACTAGGTTGCTAGCTACCGCTGCATCCCTGATCAGTTAAACCAGCACTTTATTCTCCGAAAGAGCTGAAATAGGTTCTTCTCCAATCCTTAGAAGTACCTATATCCGAGAGTAAAACTCATCACTATGCCTTTAAACTTTCCAAATTGAAAACTTTTCGATGTACCAACAAATTTGAAAACTGCCAAGTAGCATTGCTATTTTGCTATCCAACTTTTTCCATGACGGGCCCCCTCAATCTCAAATCAAACTTGTTGTCCACTTAAGCTAGAAAGCAAAATTGAGAACCCTGCAAATTTCAAACTAAATCAGAAAATAAAATCGTCAGCTCATTTTGAAAAAGGAACACAATGGAATAATTTCTAAGCAATTTGAAAACAAAGCTTTTTGGTCTTTTGAACAAACTTGAAAATCCTGATTATTATGCAATTGGGTTTTGGACAATGTAGACCTGTTTCTTTTGATATTATCCATTTAAAAAGTTTTTTCAGCAAAAAAGGGGGGTGGGGCAAAGTATTTGGACAGTGTGAAGTCAGAAAACAAATCTTACTTAATAATGTTAGAAAAATTGTAGATAACAAGTTTTGCTTGCAAACCCACTATACTTTACGCCCATCCCCCTAATGTGCAAATATATAGCCTAAATTTGTTTCAAAAGTATTATATTTTTAACATACTTAGGTATATTTTGTTACGATTAACATAACTTCACTTCTTGAGCGGTAGGGGTATATCATAACAGTGCGAAATATTCTTTCAATAAAAAACTACCATTGTGCCTTAACGTCTTGTTGCAGTCTATAAACCAAGATGCTTTTCTTAGAATGGGTTGTTAGATGTCAATTCCGAATTAAATAAATCTAATTCGATGGTAAGTATTTATAATTATTTGTGAGAATAATTACAACAAACCAATGAGGATCCTGCTTGTATTATTACATTCTCACTAAACTCCTGCATACACTCTTTGATGCCTTTAAAAATTGTTCAAATCAGAACAAAATTTTCTAACATAGATTACATTTAAAACGTTTCTCATCTGTGTGCAGTCTTTGATCTGTATCCAAAGAACAAACTAGTTTTTTACAATTTCATCTTTGTTTGTACCAACTTTTATGAAATTCTCGTCCTCTACTAATTGCCAGTTTCCTGAAAAAAATCTTGCATATAAACTCGCTCAAAACTCTTCTCACCTACAGAACATTGAGTTGGTGTTTCACTAGTATACACTATTTGGTCCTGCTTCAGAAATGGCGTTTTCAGCTTGTATTATTACTATCTCACTTAACTCCAGCAGCCACTCTTTGATGGCTTAAAAATTGTTCAAATCAGAAAAATTGTTCTAACACAGATTACATTTAAAAGGTTTCCCACTTCTGTGCAGTCTTTGATCTGTATTCAAAGAGCAGACTAGTTTTTTACAATTATTTTTGTTTTTACCATATGATCCACCTATGTTTGTAACTTTTATAAATTCTAGTGCTCTACTAATTGTCAGTTTTCTGAAAGAAAATCTTGCATATAAACTCGCTCAAAACTCTTCTCACCTACAGAACATTGAATTGGAATTCAGTAGAATGCCCTCTTTGGTGCTGCTTCAAATTACCTATTTCAGAAATAGCCTTCTCACATACATCACATTTAAACGTTTTCTCACCTGAATGCAGTCTTTGATGCGCTTTAAAACTTGCTGCATGAGAAAACGTCTGGTCACATACACCTTACTTAAAAGGCTTTTCACCTGTATGCACTCTCTGGTGCGTCTTTAAAGAATACAAACGAGAAAAAATCTTATCACATACATGACATTTAAAGGGTTTGTCACCCGTATGCACTCTTTGGTGCCGGTTCAAACTTGCTGCTTGAGAAAAGGTCTGATCACATCTATCACATTTAAAAGGCTTTTCACCTGTATGCACTCTCTGGTGCCTCTTTAAAACATGCAAAAAAAAGAATGCCTTGTCACATATATGACATTTAAACGGTTTCTCACCCGTATCTCTTTGGTGCTGCTTCAAACTTCCTGCATCAGAAAAGGTCTTCTCACATACATCACATTTAAACGTTTTCTCACGTGAATGCAGTCTTTGGTGCGCGTTCAAACTGTCTGCACGAGAAAAGGTTTTGTCACATACACCACATTTAAAAGGCTTTTCACCTGTATGCACTCTCAGGTGCGTCTTTAAAGCATTCATTTGAGAG